>NC_080185.1:66388409-66566378 GCF_950295315.1 Erinaceus europaeus
TGTACTGCCCATTGTGAGAGAAATTGTCTCATTCTACCTCTTCCATCCACTCTCCCCTTTTTTCCTCCTCCTAGCTAATTAAAAAAAAACTCTTTCCTTTCACTACTATTTTGTTATTGTTGTTGTTCGTATCTTCTTTTCTTTTCTCCTCCTTCTTCTGCTTTCTGAATTCACTTTCATTTGCTTGTGATTTATTTTGGGGAAGAAATCTGACTCAGAGTGAATTATCTGTGTGTACTCTCTTCTCTACTACCCTTTATCTTCTTGCTATCCCTAGAATTTACAGTGGACAGTAGATTTGCATAATTTTACATTATTACTTCCCCTTCTCTTTCTATTCATTTAGATTTGGTAAATCTTTTCTTGGACCTGACGTGTAGTTTGGCTAACTGGTATTCATTAAAATGCATAAATATTTGCTTCAGTTACTATTGTTGTAATTTCTGAGGTTGGTGACTACACTTGTCATAAAGGTGTTGAGCATAGCATGGCTTGTACTTAAAACACAACAGCTGAAGAATGACAGAACAGAAAAATAAAAAGCACATCGATAAAAAAATGGTTAGATTAAGAGAAAATAAAACTGCAACCAAAATGAATCAAGAAAGGATCCCAGAAGAAATTCCAAAACAGTCAGAAGTAACCATAGATAAGAAAGGTATGCAAGCAATAGTAAACATAATAAATGCAGAAATGAAGACAACTATGGAGGAAAGGGCAATCAGAATTAGAGAAACAAAAGATGAGACCCTCAAGGAAAATACTATCTACCTCAAGGTAATCAGAGAAATGAAAGTTGAAATAGCTGATCTAAAAGGCCCATTAGTAGAAAAAGCTAATACTAAAACTGAACTGAAGAAAGAAGCTGAGGGAAGGGAAAGCAGGCTAACAGAAGCAGAAATCAGAATTAGCCAGACAGAGGATGAGCTAGAGAAAACACATAAAGAGGTAAAAGAGTCCAAAAAGATATTAAGAGACACTGAAAACAACGAGACATATGGGATGATCTCAGAAGAAGTAACATTCATATAATAGGTCTAATACAGGAAGAAAGAGAGGAAGGGGAATTAAACAACTAAAGGAAATAATAAAAGAAAACTTCCCACACCTGAATAACAGAAAGGACATAAAGATTCAAGTGGCCCAGAGAGTCTCAAACAGAATTAACCCAGACCTGAAGACACCAAGACACATCTTACTCACAATGAAAAGAAGTAAGGATAAAGAAAGGATCCTAAAGGCTGCAAGAGAAAAACAAAAAGTTACGTACAGGGGGAAACCCATAAGACTATCAGCAGACTTCTCCACTCAAACACTAAAAACCAGAATAGAATGGCAAAATATCCATCAAGCCCTGAAAGAAAAAGGGGCTCAACCAAGGATAATATATCCTGCTAGACTTTCATTCAAACTAGATGGAGTCATCAAATCCTTTTCAGACAAACAATAGTTAAAGGAGGCAACCATCACCAAACCTACCCTGAAAGAGGTTCTAAAAGACTTCTTATAAACAAGAACATCACCATAATACTTAGCATATATCAGAGCAAATTTTTTTTAAAAAGTGGTGGAATAATGTCACTACAATACATTAAATCCATAATATCAACAAATGTCAATGGCTTAAACTCACCAATCAAAAGGCACAGAGTGGGAGGATGGATCAGAAAACACAACCCAACCATATGCTGCTTGCAAGAATCCCACTTGACCGAACAAGATAACACAGACTTAAAGTGAAATGATGGAAAACTATCATATAGGTTAATGGACCACAAAAAAGGGCAGGAACAGCCATTCTCATCTATGACACCATAGACTTTAAATTAAATAAAGTAATAAAAGATAGGCAAGACCATCACATGATGAGTAGAGGATCAATCAACCAATATTTAATAATTATTAAGATCTATGCACCCACTGAGGTACCATCTAAATACACCAAACACCTACTCAAAGAACTACAAAAATACATCAATAGTAATACAATAATAGTGGGAGATTTTAACACCCCACTCCCACACTTAGATCAACAAAGCAGAAAAACAACAAAGAAGCAAGACAAATAAAGAGATGGATAGACTAGACATCCTGGACATTTTCATAGTTCTTCACCTCAAAAAACTTGAATACACATTCTTTTCAAATCCACACAAAACTTACTCAAGAGGAGACCAGGTTTGGCCACAAAGACAGAATCAACAAATTAAAGAACACTAAAATCATCCCAAGTATCTTCTCAGACCACAGTGGAGTAAAGCTAACACTTAACAACAAACAGAAAATTAATAAAAGACACAGAATCTGGAAGCTAAACAACATACTGCCTAAGAGCCACTGGTCAGGGAGAAACTCAAGCAAGAAATTCAATTGTTCCTGGAAACAAATGAAAAATGAAGACACAAGCTATCAAAATATTTGGGACACAGCTAAAGCAGTACTGAGAGGGAAACTCATAGCTATAGAGTCACATATTAAAAAACAAGAAAAAGCCCAAATAAACGAACTTACTACAAGCCTTAAGGACTTAGAGGAAAAGGAACAAAGGAACCCTAAAGCAATGAGAAGGACAGAAATCACTAAAAT
Source organism: Erinaceus europaeus (assembly GCF_950295315.1). Classification (NCBI taxonomy): domain Eukaryota; kingdom Metazoa; phylum Chordata; class Mammalia; order Eulipotyphla; family Erinaceidae; genus Erinaceus; species Erinaceus europaeus. Next base: position 66,390,996 of record NC_080185.1, read on the forward strand.
AAGAGCAGAAATAAACAACATAGAAAATAAGAGAACCATACAAAAGATCAATGAAGCCAAATGTTGGTTCTTTGAAAAATTAAACAAGATTAACAAACCCCTAGCCAGACACACTAAAAAAAAAAAAAAAAAGAAGACTCAGATTAATAGAATTGTAAATGATAGAGGAGATATCACAACTGACGCCACAGATATCCAGAAAATCATGTGAGACTTCTATGAAGAACTATACTCCACCAAGCTAGATAATCTGGAAAAAAAATGGAAGAATTTCTAGGAACATATGCCCTTCTAAAACTGAACCAAGAAGAGCTACAAAACCTAAATGCACCAAGCACAGACAAAGAAATAGAAACTGTTATTAATAATATCCCCAACAACAAAAGCCCTGGACCAGATGACTTTACAAACTAATTCTACAAAACTATCAGATAACAGTTAATACCTATACTGCTAAAGCTCTTCCATGAGATCAAAGAAACAGGTATACTCCCTTCTACCTTCTATGAAGCCAAAATCACCCTGATACCAAAACCAGACAGGAAAATAACATAAAAGGAAAACAATAGACCAATATCTCTGATGAACATAGAAGACAAAATATTAAACATGTCCTGGCCAACCGGATACAGCATATAAAACCGGATACAGGAGTATATAAAAAAGATTGTTCACCACGACCAAGTGGGATTGATCCCAGGAATGCAAGGCTGGTTCAACATTCATAAGTCAATCAATGTCATTCACCACATCAATAAAAGCAAAACTAAACAACACATGATTATCTCAGTAGATTCAGAGAAAGCCTTTGACAAAACCCAACACCCATTCATGCTCAACACACTACAAAAATGGGAATAGATGGGAAATTCCTCAAGATAGTGGAATCCATATATAGCAAACATACAGCCAACATCATACTCAATGGACAGAAGCTAAAAGCACTTGCCCTCAGATCTGGGACTAGACAGGGATGTCCACTATCACCATTACTCTACAAAATAGTATTGGAAGTTCTTGCCATAGCAATCAGGCAAGAGAAAGAAATCAAAGGGATACAGAGTGGAAGGGAAGAAGTCAAGCACTCATTATTTGCAGATGATATGATAGTATACATAGAAAAACCTAAAGAATCCAGCAGAAAACTACTGGAAGTTATTAGGCAATATAGCAAGGTGTCAGGCAACAAGATCAATGTACAAAAATCAGTGGCATTTCTTTATGCAAACGCTAAATCTGAAGAAGACATCCAGAAATCACTCCTATTCCCTGTTGTAGCAAAATCAATAAAACACCTAGGAGTAAAGCTGACCAAAGAAGTGAAAGACTTGTATACTGAAAACTATGAGTCACTATTCAAGGAAATAGAAACTGATACCAAGAAATTGAAAGTTATCCCAGGCTCATGGACCAGAAGAATAAATATAATCAAAATGAATATTCTCCCCAGAGCCATATACAAATTTAACGCAATACCCATCAAAGTTCCGCCAAGCTTCTTTAAGAGAATAGAACAAAAACTACAATCATTCATCTGGAACCAGAAAACACCTAGAATTGCCAAAACCATCTTGAGGAAAATAAACAGAAATGGAGGCATCACACTTCCAGATCTCAAACTATATTATAAGGTTATCATCATCAAAACAGCCTGTTACTGGAACAAAAATAGGCACACAGACCAGTGGAAGAAAATTGAAAGGCCAGAACTAAACCCCCACACCTATGGACATGTAATCTTTGATAAGGGGGTCCAAAGTATTAAATGGAGGACGGAAGCTCTCTTCAATAAATGTTGCTGGGAAAACTGAGTTTAAACATGGAGAAGAATGAAACTGAACCACCTTTTCTTACCAGAAACAAAAATCAACTCCAAATGGATCAAGGACATGGATGTTAGACCAGAAACAATCAGATACTTAGAGGAAAACATTGGTGGAACTTTTCCCCACCTAAACATCAAGGATATCTTTGATGAATTAAACCCACTGCAAGGAAGACTAAAGCATAAACAAACCAGTGGGACTACATCAAATTGAAAAGCTTCTGCCCAGCCAAAGAAACTATCACACAAACAGAGAGACCCCTCACAGAATGGGAGAAGATCTTCACATGCCATACATCAGACAAGAGACTAATCACCAAAATATACAAAGAGCTCAACAAACTTTGCAACAAATAATAAAATGACCCCATTAAAAAATGGACAGAGGATATGAACAAAATATCCACTACAGAGGAGATCCAAAAGGCTAACAAACATACGAAAAACTGCTCCAGGTCTCTGATTGTCAGAGAAATGCAAATAAAGACAACATTGAGATACCACCTCACTCCTGTGAGAATGGCTTACATCAAAAAGGATAGCAGCAACAAATGTTGGAGAGGCTGTGGGGACAAAGGAAACCTTTTGCACTGCTGGTGGGAATGTAAATTGGCCCAGCCTCTCTGGAGAGCAGTCTGGAGAACTCTCACAATGCTAGACATGGACCTTCCTTATGACCCAGTAATTCCTTTCCTGGGGATATACCCCAAAGACTCCCTAACACCCAACCGAAAAGATATGTGCACACCTATGTTCATAACAGCACAATTTGTAATAGCTAAAATCTGGAAGCAACTCAGGTGCCCACCAACAGATGAGTGGCTGAGAAAGTTGTGGTATGTATACTCAATGGAATACTATTCACCTATTAAGAACAATGAACCCACTTTCTCTGACCTATCGCGGATGGAGCTAGAAGAAATTGTTAAGTGAGCTATGTCAGAAAGATAAAAACAAGTATGGGATTAACCCACTCACATACATAAATTGAGAAAGAAGAACAGAAAAGGAAATTCAAAGCAGGAATTGACTGAATTTGAAGTAGATCACCTGAGAAAAAAACCTGGGTGGATGGTGAAGGTGAATGTTAAGCTTCATGGGGTGGGGAGGGTGGTGTGGAGGGCGGAAAGGATGGGACAAAGTCTTTTGGTGGTGGGAATGGTGTATATGTATACTCCTATCTAATTGCAGTCATATAAATCACTAATTAATATGAGAAGGTAAAATTTAATTGAATACCTCAAGCTTTTTAAAGCACAGACTGAGTCTTTTTAGTACATAGGCTGAGTCTTTGATATGTTGACCTTCTTAAAAGCTTAGTCCAGGGAGAACAAAAGCAACTAGTGGCATAGCTATATGCAAACAATGTCAAAAGACATGAAATATGGTGAAGTTGTGTATGATACAGCAAATCCTAACAAAGGGATTCTTCAAAGTTAACCCAATTGCTAAACAATCTGATTATTCAATAATTATCTATTATCTTCTTATACCCTAAGACAACAGGAATCTCCCAGTTTGTCTGTAGAGCCTATGTTTCTCTCAAACCTGGAACCTCTGAGGTGGGGCTCACTTTCCTGCATGATTCTCTCAAGTCAGGCCAAATAATATTGCATCCACTGATTACAACCTAATCAATGCAACAAGTACCATCTCAGCATGCTTTACCTCAGACTGTGTACAGAGACATCAGGCATGGATTGGCAGCCCTGTACCCTCATCACTCATGTGAGACCTTTCCTTTCATAGTAGTCTCTAATTCCATTCCAGGAGGTTCACTTCCTAACAAAATCCCATAACCTATATATGGGCCAGGTCCCATAAGACAGAGTATATGTTCACATGTATCTATAAATTAGGGCACAATATATACCTGAAAGCAAAAATACACAATAGTCTGTAGTAAGTATCAAGTTCATAGTGAAATAGTGTCCACTTAGACTTAGATAGCCTCCTCACCTACTTCCTATTACAATTCTTTCACTCACTCCTAAACTAATCTTATCAAGGCAAGGACTGCCAAAGCTGAATAATGGCAAGAGACTGGCATACTTTAACAATGACTCTTTAGTCTCTATCAGGCCATTCCACCAAGTTCTGAGTCTCCCAAACAGACTTGATGGGCCTAGAATTCAAATAAATCCCTCTCTCCATCGTTTCTGGTCATCTCTATCAGGAACAATAAAATAGACTGTTTTCTGGTCCCCCATAGAACCTTGCCCTCGACCTGGATCAACAATGGTTGAGAATGTTCCATCCCCCAAAGGGAGGATGGACAACATACTCTATGATAGACCTGAGGAAGATGGTTCAATACTGGGGCAGCATGAAATGTTCCTACTCATGATGACAGAATGTGAGCTCAGATCTAGAAGGATGTAGAGGTCACACAGGCTCCTAAGTTAATTATAGGCCCAAGATCACATCAAATTGATGGGTTTACAGTAATATTTATACCCCTTTCCCATATTAAGGAGCTGTTCTCTTCCCTGATTCAACTTTCTGGTCCTTTTCCTAGCCATGACATCATCTCCCCAGACAATAATTAGGATTCACCTGCATATCAGATTTCAGGCTGAGGCAAAAAAAAAAAAAAACTAGTATAGCTACAGACACTTTGAAATATAGCTAAAATATGCCTACTAGCTATCTACAAAATGGAGGATCCCCCAACACTTCACCTGCACTATTCCAGCCTTTAGGTCCATAATTGTCCAACAATTTGTTTGGCTTTGTATATTAACTCTCTTTTCAGCCACCAGGTTCCAGATGCTAATAGAATGCTTCCAGACTTCCCTGGACAGACAACCCCACCAATGTGCCTTGGAGCTCCGCTTCCTGAGAGCCCTTCCCCACTAGGGAAAGAGAGAGGCAGGATGGGAGTATGGATAGATCTGTCAACGCCCATGTTCAGCGGGGAAGCAATTCCAAAAACCAAACCTTCAACCTTCTGCAGCCCACAATGATCTTGGGTACATACTCCCAGAGGGTTAAAGAGTAGTTAAGCTATCAGGGGAGGTGTTGGTATACAAAGGTCTGGTGGCAGGAATTGTGCAAAGCTGTTGCCCTTTTATCCTATGGCTTTGTCAACGTTTCCTTTTTATAAATAACAAATGTAAAAGGAAAAAAAGGTGAAATCTCAATAAATAAATAAAGTAAAAAAAATAAATCACTGGGAGTGGTAGAGATGTGTAGGTAAGGAGCCCCAATGATAACCATGGTGGCAAAACCCAAAGAAGGAGTAGCATAAGAAATAGAATCTTCATTGAGTCATGGTAGATACACATGATACCAAGCAGTACAATAAAACCTTAAACATAATGATTAGCATCTAGGTATTTTCACATACTCAGAATGCTGATATCTATATGCAGGCATATAGAAATATAGATATAGAGATATATGTCATGGAAATTATGACTTTAATTATATGTTCTAAAACTTATACATAGAACATAAAATAATTTCTTGAAGTTGGCAGAATGTTTCATCTTTTGTATATGTGTGTGTGTGTGTGTGTGTGTGTGTGTGTGTGTGTGTGGTGGAGAGGAGTCCTAATAATAATAATAAAAATCTCACCATAGAAAGCAAAGACATCCATCATAGACTTTGTAAAGAGGATTATTTTCTAAAAAAACTTTATTTAAAAAAGGAAACACTATAAAAAACCATAGGATAAGAGGGGTACAACTCCACACAATTCCTACCACCAGCATTCTGTATCCCCTCCCCTCCCCTGATAACCTTCTTATTCTTTATCCCTCTGGGAGTATGGACCCAGAGTCATTGTGGGAAGCAGAAGGTGGAAGGTCTGTCTTCTACCAATTGCTTTCCCGCTGAACATTGGCATCAGCAGGGTGATACATACTCCACGCCTGTCTCTCTCTTTCCTTAGTGGGGTGGAGCTCTGGGGAAGCAGGGCTCCAGGACACATTGGTGGTGTTGTCTGTCTAAGGAAGTCTGATTGGCATCATGTTAGCATCTGGAAACTGGTGGCTGAAAGGAGACTTAACATAAAGCTGGAATAGTTCAGATGAAGAGTTGGGGGCAGGGGCGTCTCCATTTTGTAGGTAGTTAGTTAGTAGTCCTATTTTAGTTATATTCCCAAGAAACTATGACTATACTAGCTTTTTTTTTTTTTTTTGAGCCTGACATATGATATGCAGGTAGATCCAAGTTATTGTCTAGGGAGATGATGTCATAGCTGGAAAAAGGACCAGAAAGCTGGATCAGGAAAGAGAGTAGCTCCAAATACGGGAAAGGTGTATACATATTGTTGACTATAAACCCCATAGATTTGATGTGATCTAGGGCCCACATTCAGCTTAGGAGCCTATGTGACCTCTGCATCCCTATAGATCTGAGCTCACATTCTGTGGTCATGAGTAGGAATGGTGAAGCTATTATTTATTTATTTATAGGTTTTGAATTTTTTTATTTATAAAAAGGAAACATTGACAAACCCATAGGATGAGTGGTAGAGATGATTATTTCCACTTGATTTAAAAAAAACTCTTTAATTCAAATAATTTATTTCTTCATTCTTAATAAAATAAGTAAAAACAAAGTAATTCTAAACGTTTAAACTGCAATTTTGCACAAATATAGTAAAGCATAGCTGGTTTTGACAGTTTTAGAAACTTTCAAAGTATCATTAACAAGTTCTCTACTACATTTAAATACACAGTTTTAGATTTTCAACTTAGAAATAGAGATGATAGCTATATATGTACACTTATATTCCAGAACATAACAACCAGTGGCTAAAATGAGTGGTGGTGTTAGCCTTGGAGGTGGTGCAGTGGATAGAGCCTTGAACTCCCAACTATGAGATTCAAGCCCTGACATTGCATGTGTGGTGGTGTTGGCTTATCATTAAAATTAGATTCTATTCATGTATTAAACTTGTTAATTTTACCATATCATAAATTTGTGCCTATTAAAAGATTAATTGACTTTATTTTTATTTAAAATATTTAAATATTGTATGCAACACTGAAAATAGTAGAGTTGATTCAACATACTTGAAACATGTTGATTAACATGAATAAACAGTATAGGATAAGTAATGGATATGTAAACACCTTCAGTTATTAAACTACCAAATAATAGTCAGCCAAATGAATTCTTTGCTGGTCTTTAAAATTATTTAAATTTTTAACTTCAGTCATTTTTTGTAACTATACTTTGATATGCACAGCTTATTGTAAGTATGGATATATCATTAATTTTTATATACTTAGTATAAGTTATCACAACATTTTTTTCTTCAAGTAAATATACAAAGCTTTCAACTTTGTTTAGTTTGTCATGGAGACAAAAACACTGAGGGATAATGTAAGATACTATAACATCAATCTCTTTTCTGCCATTCAGGCTAGGCAAACTGGAAAACCATTTTGAGACTCTTAAAACTAATTGCTAAGAATCATACATGCCACTAAAAGAAAACTTGGAGGGAGCAGTCACCTAGAAACCACAATTTTATTGAAAGTAGGAGCATCACTAATGGATGTAATTCTTTACCACGTGGTATTACAGCACAGTAAAGAGAGAGGTGGCACTTCTAAAAAGAAGAGTCACTGGAATGTATTTGAAAAGAAAATCAATGTAATGTGAGTTTTACAAAGTTTCTCAGTGTTTTGTTCCTTTCCATTTTAAGTAGTATGTTACTCACAGAATTATGATAGTGTATGAATTTTCCTTTGTGTCTGATGTAGCTTTAATTCAACGTGTTCTTTAAATTTTATGTTCATTGGTAAAGAATAAGCAATTTTGCTAAGTGTAGGAAACTCAACTCTGATGTGTTACTTTTTTTCCCCTGTAATATCTCCTAGTAATATGTTTTTTTTTAAAAAAAAAGGTCAAAATACCTTTGGTACCAGATTACTTAGCTTGTATTGACAAGGTATGTGGCTTTTGAAGATAAACTATAGTGTGATAGCACTACCATACTTAAATCTCAGGGTGAAGGGCTTAGAGGTAAGCACATATCACATCTGGATATTGTTCTAGATGTTGGCAACATGTAAGAAGTTCTCTTACATCTACTGAAGAACCAAGCTATAGGCTTATTAGACCCATATAAATAACCAAAGAAGGGTTGGGCATGAAGAATAAATGGAAGTCCAGATTTAGCACAACCCATGAACAGAGCTTTGTTCAAATCAGTTGATGTTTGTAACAATATTTCAATGTACATTGGCTAAAAATACTGTCAAGACTGATCTCTGGAGGCATATCCTTTCAAAATGGTGTTTGGTAATAAATGTATAACAATTTATTATATGTTTTGATAACACAAAATGTTTACCGATTAAAATGAGTATGGAGTAGGTGGAAAACAGTTTGAAGATAATAAATATCCTTTGTCCTGTTTATGCTTTATTCATGACAATTTTAACAGAACAATTAAAAAATCTCACCTCATTTCAAAATATTTCCTCTTATAAAGAAGTCTATATGTCTTTTAACACTGTCACAATAATAGGAACAGAGGTTAAAGTTAAAAGAAAGAAAAACAATACCATCAAGAGAGGATAGGAAAAAATAAATAAGGAAAACAAATAAAAATAAATAAAAATGCTTTTTATATAATTGCCTTGGACAACTAAGTGAGATGCTGGTGAATCTACTTTATTTTAAAGGCAGAGGAGTAGAACTGACTGGCAAATAATTCTGGAAATAGAAAATGAGCTGAGAACTACTATTACTGTTGAGCTATTCCGTCAGAGTTTTCTAGGACCAGTATGCCTCAGAGAAATCCACATAATAGCTGCTTGTGGGAGTCAGGTTGTAACACAGTGGGTTAAGCGCACAATGCAAAAAGCACAAGGATGGGCATAAGGATATGGGTTTGGAGTCCCCTGCTCCCCACCTGCAGGGGAATCGCTTCACAAATGGTGAAGGTCTGCAGGTGTCTATCTTTTTCTGTCTTCCCCTCCTCTCTCCATTTCTGTCTGTCCTATTCAACCACAATGACAACAATAAAACAACAAGGGCATCAAAAGGGATTAAACAAACAAACTACCTGCAAGTTAACTAAGAATCAGGACCCATAGGGGTTTGGGAGGTAGCGCAGCGGGTTGGGTGCACATAGAGCAAAGCACATGGACTGGCATAATAATCCCTGTTTGAGACCCAGTTCCCCACCTGCAAAAGGGTTGTTTTCATAGGCGGTGAAGCAGGTCTGCAAGTGTCTATCTTTCTTTCCCCATCTCTGTCTTCCCCACCTGTCTCCATTTCTCTCTGTCCCATCCAACAACAACAACATCAAGAACAACAATAATAACCACAACAATAAAACAACAAGGGCAACAAAAAGGGAATAAATAAAAAGAATCAAGACCCATATATGTCTCTTTTATTGTCATAGTTGAAAATAGAAAACAGATATACTTAGTGGTAAATTTTATCTGTTTTTCCAATTTGATAAAGTCTTCAATAAAGGGAATTTTTTCATACAGTGATAGTCATTTCTGATAATGGATTCAATAAAACGGCCTAAACCCATTTCTTTGAGTCCTTTCCTTCCCATTTATTTGAGTCCTTTGCTTCCCAAATAGCTAAATACTTAGGTGTTTTCTCCAGGGAATTAGCACTCTAATTGTCCCAAGCAGCTCTTAGAATCTATTCATTTGCTCCATCCTAGTACAGCCTCTACTCCAGTGATGTCAGTTGACCTTTCTATAGTCTGGTTGTTTGTTATTGTCTCCTTATCATGACTCCTCCCATAGCCTTAGGGCACTTGTTACTGGTTTATATATATATGATTATTTTATATCTTTATTGGGGGATTAATGGTTTACAGTCAACAGTAAAACACAGTAGTTTCTACATGCATAACACTTTCCAGTTTTCCACATGTTAATACAAACCCCACTAGACACTTGTTACTATTAATTTGGGTCATCATACAACCTGGTTAGCCCAAGACAGTCTCAGATAAATTCTACTGACCCAAAATTATTATTCATAATACTCCTTTCTGCTCTCAAAAGTGATCTTATTGAAAATGAACTATTGCTCACCATCAACAACTCTTATTTAATAAACTTCCCAAGTAGAACAACTTAACTTACTTTCTAGTACTCATAGATTCAGAATTATTTTCTGTCTTGCTGTTTCAGATTCTTCCACCATTGGATATAGTTGATAGATACTAGCTGACTATAATAGGACTATGTCTCAGTTTTCTCATCATAAAGGTGGGGATAATTTACGACTTTACTCATATGGTTATATTGAGGATGAATGAACATAATGTGGGTATAATACCTAAGTCGTACCACATCTAGTATATTATGGAGCATTAATGAATATTAGTACCCACTTTTCATTTTCATTCCCTTCTTTTACAAGTGAATATCTTTCTCTTTTCTTTTTTTTTCTTTTCTTTCTTTCTTTCTTTCTTTCTTTCTTTCTTTCTTTCTTTCTTTCTTTCTTTCTTTCTTTCTTTTTTTCTTTTTCCAGAGCACTACTCAGCTCTGGTTTATGGTGGTGTGTGGATTAAACTTTAGAGCCTCAGTCATGAAAGTCTTTTTATATAACCATTATGCTTTCTCCCCAGTCCTACAGTTGGGGATGTAAAACAGTTCTGATTTAAGGCCTAAGTTAGAAAACATTTGCATGACATATATAATTTATACAAAATTCTCTTATTACTGACAATTTCTACTATCAGTTAAGACTTACCAATTTTTATTCCATAAATGGTTAGACTTAATAGCTACACACCTCTCCCTGCCTGTATTTTGATTCTTAGTCTCTGATAGAAATATAAAATTAAATTGGTCTCTGTGGGAGTCCAATGAGGGACTTAAACATAAAAAATCTCATAGAAGCCAGCTATTATATGTATATACCTAAGGTCAGAAAATATTTTTGTAAGACATTAAGCTGTAAATATTTTAAGTTTTGTAGGTCACAATTCAACTTAATTTTGCCTTTATAGCACAAAAGCTGACAAAAGTATGTATTCATAAATGCACAAACTTAGCTGTGTTCTAGTAACACGTCATTTATGGACATTACATTTTTACTTTGAGCAACTATCATGTGTACTAAACTAATATGCTTCCTCATGGTTTAAAAAGTAATAAATCCATTCTTAATTTAGAAACAATGCACAAATAAGTGTCAATTACTCAAGACTTTTATTTGTGAAATTTATCTGGATGAACATATATGAAGTGCTTAGTAAAGAACCTGGGATACATTATGCTCTTAACAAAAATATCAGTTACTACTATTTTGTACCCTGAACAATTTGGTAATTATGCATACCAGATTTGAATCTACTTTATCTAGTTCATAAATTGCTAGTGCTTAGCATACATATCTGGAACAATCATACTTTATTCTTTTTTCATTGCATCCCCCTAATAGATATTACAAACATATTTAAACCTTTGTGAGGATCTAAGACCATCCACTCACCATCAGTTACAGTCGAACACAATATTGGTGCTAAGAAAGAAAGGTTTGCTAATTAAAAACATAAGTTATAATAGGGTATCATGTGGAAGGTAGAGGTCAAACTCAAATCTGACCTTCTATATCTATCTCCCCACATTCCCCATATTATTTCCCCTCCACTCACGCCTTTCTATCAGTCCCTGGGTCTACCCACAAGGCCAGGCCTGCCCATGCAGTCATATAGTTATAAGTCATAAATGTCTTTGTTACTCAGTCATAATATGCAGCCCAGGTCTCGGTTCTTCAGGTATTTATGCAAATATTTAGAAACTACTGCAAGAGGCTGGGGTATAATCTGATTCCTAATAGTTTATTCTTACTTAAAGTGTAGAGGCGCCTATTATAATTGTTCTCTCTAAGAATGTCTTCTTCCTTTACTACAAAAAATATTTTCTTTAAGAAATTCAGTTTTGTAAGGGTTGGGTCTTGGCACACCTGGCTGAGTGCATGTTACCAAGCACGATGACCTGGGTAACAGCCATTGTTCTCCACTTGCAGGGTGGATGTTTCACAAGCAGTGAAGCAGATCTACAGATGTCCCTTTCTCTCTTTCCTTCTCTATCACTCATTCCCTTTCAATATTGTTCTATCCTACTAATAAAAATAGAAAGAAAATAAAGAAAAACGGCCACCAGGAACAGTGGATTTTTAATGTTGGCACTGAACCCTAGTGATAACCCTAATGTGAAAAAGAAAGAAAGAAAGAAAGAAAAGAAAGGAAGGAAGGAAGGAAGAAAGAAAGAAAGAAAGAAAGAAAGAAAGAAAGAAAGAAAAAAAGAAAGAAAGAAAAAGAAATAAAGGAAGGAAGGAAGGAAGTCAATTTAGGATTTGTACAGATTGCTTGTCTCTCTTTTCTGTTTTTCCATATAGGATATTTTCCATTATTAATGTAGTTCGTTTTGTGACTGTAGTTAAGGAGAATAGTAACAGAGCAGTAAAGGAAGTAGAGATGGCATCATTTTTAGCAGTTTTGTAGTATTTCATTTTGTATATATTCCACAGCTTTCTTAGTCATTCATGTTGTTGGACACTTGGGTTGTTTCCAAGTTGACTTATTGCAAATTGTCCTGCTATACAGATAGATGTTCACATATTTCTTTGGATAGGTGTATTTGTTTCCTTTGGATCTATCTCCAGAAGAGAAATTTCTGGGTCATAGAGTAAGGCTCTTTCTAGCATTCTGAGAGTTTTCAAGATTTCTCTCTATAGGAATTGGACCTATTTCCATTACCACTATCAGGTAGTAGTTGGAACCTCAACTATTAAAGTTTCCACTGTTATATTCCTATTAGTTATACAATGAATCTACACCTTACTTGGGGGTTAATGGTACAAGTATAAAAGGAAATTTTTAAAAATCCACATTATTTCAGATTAACATGGAAACAAGTGTATTTTTTTTCTAAGACTTAATTATGGTGTGTGTGTGTGTGTGTGTGTGTGTGTGTGTGTGTTTTACATTATAGCACTGCTTAGCTCTGGTTTGGTGTTGAAAGGGATTGAACCTGGGACTTTGGAGCCTCAGGCAAGAGAATACCTTTGTATAACCATCATGTTCTCTACCTCCAACAAAATAATGTTTTAGAAAATTATAGAATCTTTAAATATGGTAATCAAAAATGAAATATGGAGATGTTCATAGTATAAGATATAAGTGACAGCTAATACATGTTTTCCATAATTGTATTAATTTAGGACTTTGCTTATTAAATAAATTATTAGAGAAACCAAAATCTCTCTTTATCTTATCTGGTTAATTATGAACATCTCAAATGTTCACTCTACCTAATTATGAATATCTTAAATATGTCCTCTGTAGTCTACTTTATATTTTCAAGTTGATATTATAAGATACTTGTAAGCAGGAATCATGTCTTTATTCTGTATCCTGAGTATTTAAGCACCATGGCAACTGCATTGTATGTGTTCATCAAATGTGAAAATCAAATCAAATGTAATGTCACTTCAGTATTTTATATCACCATTAATATTTAGTAAATTAATTGAAAATAATTTCATGATGTATTAGTGGACTACCTTGAGGGGAGGAAAAGTTGTTTTCAGTCTTGGTCTTTCAATGTGCCCCTAAGAGAGTTTAGTTTGTAAAACAGAAATTAGATAATGCTGTTTTACTTTTAACCATGGTGTCATCAAATGATTAGAAAAGAATTCTATAAAAGTGAATCCATTTCAATTTGTCAATTACCTTTCCTTACCCATATCATGATTACTGTTAAGCACTGAACCCATTGAATATCCTTACATTTTTCAGCAGTCCACTAACAAAGCATGTTTAATGTTATTGGCCTTAAATGTATATTCCATCCACCTTCTCATATTATTTTCATGTAATTAACCTCATATATGTAAAACTTCTCATAGTTTCTTTATAGTTTTCCAGAGTAAGATGTTATTTATTATGACTTTTGAATATGTATTGATTGATTTATTTTGGATAGAGACAGAAAGAATTTGAGAGGGAAGGAGGAGACAGAATGTGCAAGATGCAACACTGTTTTGCCGCTTGTGAAGCTTCCTCCTTGAAGTGGAGTCAAAGAGCTTGCACCCTGGTCCTAACGCACTGTAATGGGTGCACTCAACCAGGTGTGACACTAGCCCCTTATTTTTTCTGGTGTCAAAATGGAAGACCTTTTAAAACAATCATTTACTATACCACACTCATAATGTAAAACTGCTGAAAATTTTCACAAGGAACAAAGCAATTTTTCATCAGAAGAAAAATGTAAAAGTTATTGAGGTTCCTGAGGTTGAAGAGAAGGATAGAGTAGCAGAGAGTATATTTGAAGAAATTATAGAAGAATATGTTCCATATCAAGGCAATGTTCAAATTATAATCATAGAGAAAGCTGAATGAAAATAAAAACTCCTAAACAGCTCATATAATGACACAGCATAGTAACAGGATCCAGAAATAAAGGCAAGAAAGAAATGTTGCAGGCTGCAAAGGAAAGGAAGAATTTGACATGCAGAGGCAGAACCATCAAGCTTTCACCAGATTTCTCAATACAAACCCTAGAAGCAAGCAGGGAGTGGAATGACACTTTTACAGCATTAAGAAATATGAATTACTGGGATATAGGCAGTGGTGCACTGGGTTAAAGGCACACAGTATAAAGTGCAAGAATCCACACAAGGATCTTGGTTCAATCCCTGGGATCCCCACCTGTAGGAGGGTCTCTTCACAAGTGGTGAAGCAAGTCTGAAAGTGTCTATCTTTATCTCCCCCTCTCTATCTCTTCCTCCCCTTTCAATTTCTCTCTGTCCTATCCAATAAAATGGGGGGAAAATGTCAGGAGCAGTGGATTCCTAGTGCAGGAACCGAGCCCCAGTGAAAACCCTGGAGCCAAAAAAGAATTATCAGCCATGAGTACTATATACTGTCAAACTATTCTTTGCAACCACGCAGAAATAGAATAAATTCACTAGAACCAACCCTGTCTTACAATATCTACAGAAAGGAGTCCTAGAGAAAAAGGAGCTCTAATTCTACATGATGTAATCTGTGGTAGAACATAAACAGGAATGCAAATAAAAGTAACAAAAAGAGAAGCATAGGAAAAGATATAACAAAAAGGATAGAGTGATATGAACAATGTTGGTGAACCAAGGGTAATGATCAAAGACCTAGACATCAGAAGAGAAACTCTAAAATTTCAATATTTGTTTCATCTTATCTGGAACATGATGGAAAAGCGTTGGGTGGGATGAGTCAGGAAGAGAGGGATTATACTTACTTGGCAGGACAAATACCATGTTCAGGAAAAGAGGAATAAATATTGGATTAAATTGATTAAATTACATGTATGTGGAAGTTGGGAAACAGTCATAAAAGGCAACACAGGGTGAAACTTAGATTGACGGTATCATACTGCACCAAAGCAAGAGACTCTTGGGAGGGAATGGAATAGGAGGCTGGGAGAGAGGGGGTTTGATATCTGTGATGGTGAGGGGGAGTGGTGAATGTATTTAGCAGACACTTGCTAGGCAGAACTTGGAAACCATATTCATGTATAGACAAATGTGCTGTACTTCATTAACTGCCCCTCCCCCAATAAAGAGAGAGAGGGAGAGAGAAAGAGAGAGAAAAAGAGACTGAAATTCAATGTTAGCTTTTTAGCTAACATTGGTATTGCTGAAGATGTTAGAATTATTTTGGTCTGATTCAATGTTTATAATTCCTCCAACCCTATGATACATTCAAATAAAATAAGATTTATAAAGAGATGATAATGATCCATTTTACCTCTGTTGCCACTTCTACATGATGTATAAATTTCCTAAATGTACTAAGCTCCTTGACACCAAACCATGGTCATTCATGGATTCTTTCAATTTACTGCTTAGTAAAGTCACTTACTGGGAGAGAATGAATGCATTAAGACATCAAATACAAATGGTATATTTTGTAGCATATAACATGGTCTGATTCATATCCATAAATATGTAGATCAATTTTGGGAGATGTGTTCTTACTTAGAGACAGAAAAATATTGTCATAACTATTACGAACAAACCATCCCATAAAGTTCAGAACTGTCCTAATTCTGTAATATATTGAAGGGCTCATGATCTTAGAGAGCTTTCAAACCCAGGACAGTCTATAATATTAAACTCCTCCTAGTTTTATCTTGCTGATATTTTTTGGTCAGCCTATGATATAGGATTCCACAGGTTAAGATCAGTTTTTCATAATAAGATATGAGTGTATTTATGGATACATAAGACAGAGTGGAAGTTGGCATTGCTCTCCACCACGAGTTCCTGGTTTCTCTCCTGTGTCGCTGAGTAAGCAGCAGCCCAGGTTGGCTCTGGTCAAGTTCTCTCCAACCCAGAGAGCACATGCCCGGGAAGAAACACCCTCACACTAGCTTGACATCTGGCACTCGAACAGGGACCTACCCCTCAGCTTCACACACAAGTGGCAGATGTACAAAGGCATCCCAGATAAGTATACGACCTTGGCTCTCTGCAGCCTTGTGTTTTACAAAGGCACTGTGATTATTTTTTTCCCTCTTATTTTTCTGAGACCCCGCCTCCATGGGCGACCTTCCTCCTTATGAAGAGGTTTCCCAAACACTATACTCTTTTTTTCATGAGACAGGTTTTCTATCTCTGGCACATTTTTCTCTGGGCCACACCTTGGTTCCTTTTGACTGTGATCTTAGAGCTTGGGAGATGTGTGGAGATTTCCCCTGGGACTTTCTCAACTCCCTCTCCCATGTCTTTCACTGAGAAGGGTGACTCTAACTTGCAGAGCCTTCTCCAGAACCTTGGAATTACCCAAGAATGGAGACACATGGTTAGTTCTACCCTCCTGACTTGATTCTTGCTTCTATGGGAAGTCATTTGTGGGAATTGATGCCTGTAGCAATTCCGCAGGAACAGTTAGAACCAGCCTAACTGGGATTTTGAGGCCCTTTTTGAAGTAGGATGCCCTCCAGGACTCATAATGTGACATAGTGGGATCTAAATAATCTGGTTCACAGAGCCCAAAAACAAAACCTCCCTACCAATCCCCCCCCCGCTCTCTCTGAACATCTTAAGCTTGCTGTCTGCCCCCCTCCTTTCAGTTGTATTCTGCGAGTGAGTGAATTGGATGACTTTTTTGTACAACTCATTTTGCTCAGAGTACTCTGAAACTTAATTGACTTTATATAAAACAAAAATGCTGGACACAGATATGATTTCTAGAGATGTCCATAAACAATAAGAAAAAAAAAAAACATTGTCACTAGCATGTGTTAACTCTCTAAATAACCTGAGTTTGTTTAAAGTCTAAGGTAAAAATTAGTTAAAAATCAATGTATTTAACTAAATCTTGTCTGAAGATCCTGCGCACACCTAGGGTGTGTCTCCATCTTAAATGGGTGTAACAAAAGGTAGAAAAGATGCTATTGATATGTAAAACTCTCATATACCTTCTCAATTAAAGAGGTAGAACCAGCCCGGGTGAATGACAGATTACACAATGATTATGCTAATGATTCTCAAGCTTGAGGCTTCTAACAATGGTTCTTCTCTTTACCCTTCCACATTTTATTGAGCTTGAATTGTTTAAACAACTTTAAAATCATACTAGAAAGGCCTCCCAAAATTATAATAATAGTTAAACCAATTATAATCGTCGAGTTATCAATTATAATAAACTTCTAACTTGTTACAAGTTTTATTTCACAAGTAAGTGAATTACAGCTGTCAAGTCTTCAAATGAAAAAGCGTCTGCTCATATGGAATCCCTGGAAATCCATTTGGACTCCTGTCCTCTGACATCACCCACAAGATGGCATTACTATAGCCCCCCCCCCCCCCTCGAAACCAATGATGTGACCTGACACAATCTGAAGAACCTGATTTACAGACTCCAAGGACAGAACTTTCTTACTGCCTTTCTCTTGTCCATCGCTGTATGCCCTTCTTGCTTCTGCTTCACCTGTCACCTTTTGGTGGTTTCAGCTCACTCTCTACAGAGAAGCGGAATTCCAATGGCTGCCCTCCCCCATCAAGATAGACATGTGGCATTTCTTCCCCTGGTCGTTGGCATTGGACTGACACTTCTATCATACTTGCTGGTACACTTTTGGACACTCCCTTTATGCTGCTGGGCTTCTCAAGGACTGACTGCAGCAGCCAGCTGTCTTAGAACTCTACAGCACCAAATATCCCCTTTGCCTGGCAGGCCACAAGCCCCTTTGCCTGATAGGCCCTGCCCCCAGAGGCAGGAAAAGCCCCCTCACCTGTAGAACCTGCCCATCAGAGGCAGGAAATACCCCCTCGCTTGTAGGCCCTGCCCCTCAGAGGCAGGAGACGCCCCTTCTCCATTAGGCCCCACCCTCTATGCCCATCAGGCAGCCCCTCTCTGCCTACCAGGCCTTTCTTTAGTCTCACACTGTCCCTTAATACTCTTACTTATCACTCCCTGTCTTATTCCAGTTCTTTTAAAAATGCCTCCACGATATAGGTTTCTGTTCATCCCTACACTGCTATTCCTCTGACAGAAATGGAGTCTTTTACAGACATTCACCCATTTAAGTATTGACATTAGAAAAAGGGAGATGTCAGGAAACTGTGAGGAAGTGGTTGAGCTTGGCAGGGTTTGAACCTGAGCGGTGTGTCAATCCTGTTAGTCTCTCTCTCTACCTAGAGGTTGAGTAAGGAGGGACAGTAGTAAACCCAAAGGTGTGCCTCGTCCTATCAGACTCCCTGCCTCACAAAGCAACCTGCATTCCTCATACTATGGCCATTAGATAAAAAGAAAGGGGGAGATGTTGGGCAGCTCCCCTGCTCTGCTTCATCGCTGATACTATGGTCTATTTACATAATCATTGTTTTGCCTGAGACCCACCCTGCCTGCAGGGTATTAATTAATCCCACGAGTTAAAACCTTCACAATAGTTGCTATGGAAGCTTTCTACCTTTGTGCTCTTTCCTTTTCTCCTCCCCCTCTCCTAGCCATTTCCTTTTCAGACTTTCCATTTCCATTTCAAAAGATATAAAGGCGTTGTCTCTGATCAATAAAGACATATTTAATTCCCTCTCCAAAAAAAAAAAAGAGTGGAAGTTAATTAAGGTCTAATAATTATGTTTTATTATAACCATAGTCATCATTTCCTACTTTTATGTCTTCTAGTGTACTTATACTATTGTCATTATAAAGTTATTATTTACACATTAATTTCCAACAAATTCTTGATTAAAATGACTTTCTTTCCTTCTTTTTTTCTTTCTTTATGATTGAGATAAAGAGAGAAATAATGAAATAAATCACAACTCCAAAGCCTTTTTTTTTCCATTTTAGTGGATGTTAGGTTCATACCTAGGGGTCTGGGTTAACAAATGCTTTGTCCACATGACTAAACACCACACTATCCAAGATAGCAATATTTGGATTTCCCTGCTCTCTCTCTCTCTCTCTCTCTCTCTCTCTCTCTCTCTCAGTAATAATTTTTACTTATAAAATAGAATTCTTTTCTTTTCTCTTTCCTTCTTCTTTTCTTCTCTTTGCTTTGCCTTTCCTTTCTTTTCTTATTTCCTTTCCTCCCTGAATCTTTCCCTCCCTCTCTGTCTGTCTGTCTGTCTGTCTTGTCATCACTAGGATTTAACAGTTCTCAGCCAACTTTTTATCAAATACAGAGAGAAAGAGGAGAGAGAGAAAAAGGAAGATGGGGAGAGAGATATGGTCAGTCACTACATTGAACTTTCCTCCAGTGTAGTGGAGGACAGTCTCAAAACTGGGTCACACATATAGTGAAGCAATCACTCACTGTACTATTCAGGTGAGGTATTTTGCTGGTCCAGGTGAAATATTTTAAGGTGAATTTTGATTTTATATCAAGAAACCAATTTATGTGATTTAATATATATATTATAGTGCTTACTATACCCCCACATAAATAACTGTAATATATATGTGAAAATGTAAGGAGTTAAATATAAACATAATATATAACCCATTTATAGTTTCAATTGACACTTCCTTACATTTCATCTCCCTCACCCCCATGGAGCAAAGAAAATATGAGACTATTCTCTAGACTAAGTAGCAAAATAAATCAAAAGTAGAAGTTTAGGACATGCCTGGATATTTCTAGTAAGGTATTTCAAGATCAAATATGTCTGCGACTAAGTGAAGAAAACCTTAAGTTTTGTCTCAGCATTCATTAGCAGGGGTTAGAAACAATGATTTTTGTCTAGAACGTAACTTTGATAACAAAACAAATTTTGAGTTTTTGTGGCAGAATGCCATATTTAGAAACCAGGGTGTCCTGGAGGCTCTTTTAACTAACCATTGATTTTTTTCAGTGTTATGAAGCTCTCAGAAAGTCGTTCAGTCAACCATTTCCTGGAATATGGTAGAGCCAGAGATCCAGTAGGCACAGAAGTTTCATGCATTGAATATTACAGCATAGTTTCAGAGCCAAATTATTCTGGTTCTTATATCTATAACCTTCTCAGTAATCACAGGAAAACTAGCTTCTATTTAAACTATGTCTTAACATTTTATCATATTCTCAGTTTTGCTACACTTCTCAGGACACAACAAAGAAAACATATTGTCAATATTTAAATATGTTTTATCTTCAGAAACAGTTTGGTAAAAATATAGGGTAAGATATTGTAGATTTTGTATTGTCACAATACAAATATTATATACATTATTTCTATTTACTTTAGGTTACTTTCGTAATCCTAGAATTAAACATCATGAACATAGTTAATTTTTTTCAACACAATTTTGAGGCTGTTTGGGAAACAGGCAAACTGAATTTAAATTTGTTATATATACTACAGGAGATTCACAGATAAAAATGTGATATATTAATTTCTTATTCATTCAAATAATTTCACTGTCTTCTTGAAATATAGATACAGAGTGATACTGAGGACTTAGAATTGAGTAATAAGATATAAACAGTACTACATAAAATATATCAAGTATCTTCTATGCATACCTGTAATAACAATGAGAATGGTTAAACTGTTCAGAGTTAATTAAAAAACATATTTTAATTTTTCACTAGATTTCAAAGAAGTATCCAAATTGACAGAAACATGTTTTTAAAACTGCTAGCTTAAATAGCATTGACTTCCATGTTATATGGCGATAATAATAGGGCATTTTATCTATATCTATATCTACCTATCATCTATATATCTCTATCTCTATCTATATATATAATACTTCAGTACAGTTAATTTCTAGATATTGATGGTGCCTGAGATAAAATCTAGAATCTTTTCATATGACAAAATATGTACATTACTTTTGTACTTTCACCCATCCCCTTAGTCATTATAAATTATCCAGAATACCAAGTGCCATAAAAAATTACAAAGAATAATTCTAACAATTTAATGATGTATTCATATGCCTAATTTTAAAGAAACATTAAACAAGAAGTTATATGAAGTTGCTTTATTTCAGATTGCATTTATACTTCTAAAGTTTATGAGCATTACCTTCTGTTTCCACACAATAATAATTTAAGAGTTATAAACGGGCCAGGTGGTAGCACACAGATCTGGTTTGAGTTCCCCATTTCCCACCTTCAGAGGGGACACTTAAAAAGTTGTGAAGCAGGCCTCAGATGTCTCTATTTCTTTTTCCCTCCCTATTTCCCCCTTGTCTCTCAATTTCTCTCTGTCCTATCCAATAACTTGGGACAAAATGGCCACCAGGAACAGTAGAATTGTAGTGCTGGCACAAAGCCCCAGTGATAACCCTGGAGGAAAAAATAATAATAATATAAAAATGATACTATTTCATGTGCATGTTAATCTTTTCACTAATAGAAGCAATATCATATTATTCCATAATGTAAAAATTAACTTAAACATTGGAACTCAGATGATTTTCTTAATAGTAAAATAGATTTGGTGTTCATGCTAACAATACTAACAACACTTTTTTAATATTTCCATACCTTACTTTCTACATCCTAGATATGAGGAATTATTGATAAATATGAATAACTGTCATTTGTTTGAGCCTAAGAAACAATAGAAATATTAAAATTATTATGCATTTACTAAATCAAAATTTTCTGAAGTAGGTATTTGATTACAGTCTTTTTTCTTTCATGAATTATGTAGGTTGATGAATTTGGACTTGTTTAGAGATCATATAGAAATTAAATTCAGGGATAATAACATAATTGAATAGGACTAATGTAATAGCAAATGAATATCCTTTCATGTAACAAGTAGCAGTTAAATGACCAACTCCAAAAGAAATATAGGTTGAAAGATAATTTAATAAATTGTAAATGATAAATGCACAGTTATTAATTTTTTTCTTCATCATTGTTATCAAATCCCCCTTCTCGTCTTCCATGTTTTTCTTCTTCTTGCTTTATTATTATTACTTTATTTTTAATTTTGTTGCCATAGGATTATCCCTGTCATTCAGTGCCTGAACAATAAACCACTTCCAGTTTATTACTTCCATTTATTAATTTTTTCTTCCTTCCTTCTTTCCTCCCTTCCTTCCTTCTTTCTTCCCTTTATTTCCTTTCCTTCCTTTACTCCTCCTTTTCTTCCTTTCTCTCTCTCATTCTTTATTTCTTGCTTTTTTTCTAGCTTTCTTCCTTCTTTCCTTTCTTTCTTTATTTTGATAGAAACAGAGATAAACTGAGAACAAAGTAAAAGATAGAGACAGAAAAATAAGGGACACTTGCAGTAATCTTGAAAATTTCCCTTTCCACGTACTGACTGGGGTCTTGAACCTTGTTCTGTGCCCTGGTAATTTTCTACCAGATGTGCCACTTCTTCTACCCTGAAGATGATTAACTTTTAACATGATCCAGATTAAAGTAAAACTGGCAAACAACTGATTAAAAAAAAAAAAAGCATATGTAAGGTTTCAATCATGAACACCCAATTACAAGTGGCTAAGATATAGTTTGACTGCTTTATTTTTTTATGTTTTATTAATTTACAAAATTACATGTCAAAAAGGATACAATTCTGCAGAGTCCAGCCCTGCAGGGTCCAAAGAAGGGGAGGGAAATGAGACACTTAGGCAAGAAACCCTGGAGCCATTCAGGTAATAGAACCCCAAGCACATTTATTAGAGCATTTTTATATAACAATATTTGGCCCACTTCCCCATGAATCTGCTTTTGTCATTCACTTTTGTAATTATTTGTCTTGTTGGTTTGTGTCAGTCTCTTCCTCTAATCAAGTCTGGGAAAAGGTCAGGAACAGCTCATATGTCTTACAGCACATAGTACTCTGAAGTTTACCTCAGAATGTAGTCTTAAATAGTTTTCCACTGTTTCTCTCCTTAAGTCAGCATGACCTGGTTTCCTATACAATTCTGCACCATTTCCAAACCCAGAGTTCTGAATCTCTGATCCCTCCATTCCAGTCCACCACGGTTCTCCCAAGGTTGCAGACATGGGTTAAACATCATTGCTACAGCTATCTGCCTACATCTGTACATAATTGCCACCTATTTCTTCTAGATCCAGTCCTCTCTTCCCCTCGAAGCCATATATAGCCCTATTACTTCATCCAAATATGTTTCCCCTTTTTGTCCTCTCTCTCTGGGACCTGATTGAGGTTGAGTTCAGAGCCCTCTTATCCTCTTCCTCCAATCACTTCTCCCCCACTTGTAGTATGAATACTTTTACATTTAATTCCTAGGCATGAGATTTTCTCACTCTACTGGGACCATTGAGGATTGAGTGTGCTATATAAAACACAAATTTCATGCATAAATATACTAAAGATTCTGTTTCAGTAAGTAATAAATAAAGCCTAGACATACTTATTCTTAATGAGCTCCCCTATTAATTTTATAAGTGTTGAACTGTGAGAAACAAATGGTAGACCTTATAATTGAACTGGGATAGTGCTGAGCTTCCTAATGCTCATTCTAAATTGTATTCTTTCCAATGTTTCTAACTTGGTATTAAAGATTGTTCTCTCCATGATTAAGGAAATTAATATTTGTGTGTTTTGATAATTTTTTTACATAATGATTTAAAATATACAATGTTCAGTATATATTGCATCCTGACCCCATTTTTTATAGTAGATTGATATTTTTGCATTGGTAGCCACCATATAACACATATTACAGTACTTTATTTTCATGAAATGTCTGTCAATTTATGGCATGTAAATCAATACATACTATTCTCTAGCACAGCTAAATTACAAAGCCATTAAGGACTGACATAATGGAAATAATAACCTATCGTCAGTGGCATTTCAGTATTTCATATCTCCAAATACTATGTATACAGACTATGACTGGAAAATTGAATAATTATTTTGAAGGAACTTTCAAGGAAGTTTTAACCCAAGTCATTTACTTTGGTTTTAATAGGCTCAGGTTATATATCTTTGCATATATGTATTAAAGTAGAGTGGGCTCAAAAAAAAAAAAAAAGAGGAAGAGAGATTGAAAAAAGAGGCGCAGTGAAATTTTCTTCAAGCTGACATCCTGAATAGTGATGAATGAAGAATAATATAATTGACTGGTGGATTCAAAACTTATTAAATTCAGTTAGGCACATATAACACAAATATTTGGAGTTTTGACTTTTTAAACATCAAAATGCTTAATTCATTGATTTTATTTTATAATATCAGACAAAATATGTTACAGAATTGTTGATTTTTCTGGAGAAAAAAAACTGCTTCTATTCTTCTATAAACTATGTTAAAAGGAGTATGATACCAGGGCAATGCAGCTTGTTGTTACTAGAGAGAAAATTGCTCTTTCAGCTATAGTAATGGTGCGTAGCAGCAACTGCTTCTTCTAAATTTGTTCCAAGTGGATTTCCACAAAGAAGGGTTCTATTCTGCTCTCACCCTGCTTATATTCCGACTCCATCTACATTCTACTTCAGGCATCTGTGTGTTTCTCCCCTCAACAATTTGGCTATTTATTGTGTATACAGGCTATAATTGTGCTGATGTCATCTAGCCAATCAATCATAGAACTATTCATTAATGTATCTGTAACCAGGGCAGTGCCCAAGTGAATCACATTTATTTTTCTACTAAATATCAAATGATGGAAAAAGAAACCCTTATTTTAATGATGATATTAAAATGAATGCTAAACAGTCATATTTTATATACATTAATGTTATTTTCTTACTGGAGACTATAGTAAGCAAGGATTTCTCTTAAGAGTAGAGCATAATTGAAAGAGTAGGAGGTGGGTGTTGTATTTGATATGAAGAGTCCCTTGTATT
Source organism: Erinaceus europaeus (assembly GCF_950295315.1). Classification (NCBI taxonomy): domain Eukaryota; kingdom Metazoa; phylum Chordata; class Mammalia; order Eulipotyphla; family Erinaceidae; genus Erinaceus; species Erinaceus europaeus. The sequence continues at coordinate 66,416,028 of NC_080185.1, forward strand.
GCATTACTGAAAAAATATCATAAACATTATATTTTAGCAAAATAAGAATGCATGAGCATATTTTTCATATATAGTGAAGTCTATGCCCATGTGTTAGCACTAAGAATAGATGAATGTAAGTGCCCTGAGTACTTCAGTAGCAAAGCAAGATCTACATAAACAAATTGCTAATTAAAACCAAAGAAAAATAACTCACACTTATTTTCCTACTGAGAAAGTATTCTCTTCAAAATAGTTAGTATATTATTTTATCATTGAAAAACTACACCATAACCTTTTCTATAAATGTACCTTATATTAAAGTTCATTAGTGGAGAGTAGAAAATTGAATAGCACTGAAAGAATAATTATCTGTTTTATTTTGTTTTTCAAGCATCTAAAAGTCAAATGTTAATTAAAACTGAAACATAAATAAAAGTAAAAATTTTAAGTAAGTTTAATTTCTCCTTTGCAGCTGTCTTTGCCTTGAACTGCTTTAAGACATATTAAGAGCTCTCATATTAGAATCATTAAAGACAGTTTATAACAGTTTTTCACAGCAAGAGGTATTAACATTTTAGTGAAATTTTAATGGAGATTTTCACATGAGGCAAAACTGAAGAGAAATAATGTTTAAAACTTTTAATTAACTAAACATTTTATGCTGTTCTGATGTTTTTCTCTCAGTAACAGTCCATTCTTACAGGCTTTGCAATAAGGTCAAAATAACCATTCATTTATCTCGTTATGTTCTCTTTATTTCAGTGTCCCAGTTTTTGGACATGATTTCACTATAGAATGGAATATAAGAGATAAATTAGACCATAGAGAATACTTTATTTATCAAAATACATTTGGGCAAGTGCCAATTCACAAGCACAACTATAAAAGTATTGGCATTTAAAAAGTCTTTAATGCATTCTAAAGATGTTTCTGGTACTTCACAGTATAGCAGAATTTCTCTAGTTTTAAAAAGAATATTATGAAATGAATATATATAAAGCTTGCATTAAACACTATTACAAACATTTATTAGACACACATTTATCCAGCAATGAATAAATGCACTTATTCTCAATCACAAGTAATAAGATTTTATAATTCAATCAACACAAATATCTTCTCAAACAATACCTATTTTCTAGTCACACTTACTCATAGGTAAGCTACTTATACTAGAATATCCATTAAATTGAACAACAGAAATATAGGCCAGTGATCTAAATTATATGTAGTAAACCTCAGTTATGTCTAACTAAAAATACTTCTATGAAGAGATAATACATATATCTATTATTTGCTCACTATTTCTGGAAGGACCTTAAACTCAGACACATATACTATAAATTTAACAAAAAATCCTTTAATCACATTGTAGTTAGTTGAGTGTAAACATCATTGCTGATATAAAGATCTAGACAACACCAAAAGTGTAATGGATGGAGATACTAGAATGTTGCCCTAGGCAGTGGACACAGTTATCTTCACTGTTGTCATCCCTGCAAAATAATTTCTACTCAGTTTTGTTGCTGAGGACTTATCCTGATGCAGTCTCCGCCCCCAGGTTTTTCTATGCCCCGCTAAATCCTAGAGTGCCCCCTTTCAACCAATCCTGGCTCCGCCCCCAGGTTTTTCTATGCCCCGCTAAATCCTAGAGTGCCCCCTTTCAACCAATCCTGGCCCTATACGTCACCCCTGGTTGTCGCCCAATAAAAAGCCCCCTCACCCCTCCCTTCTCTCTCTCTGGGCTCTGGCTCTCCCTCTCTGAGATCTGTGTACCCCTTTGCTCTGGACGTCCGCTCTCTTCTCCGCGGTGCAGCCCGACACCAGACCGCCTCAACAACATCTGGCGCCCATCGTGTTCTGTACCCACACCACGCCCGGCCTGAGGTCTCCGAAACCGCCCAGACACAGGTAAGTGGAATCCGCCCGCTTCTGTGGCCCCGCGTTTCCCTCCACCATGGGATTTTTTCCGTTTTATGAGGAGGTGTCCCAGACATTCTATCCTTCTCTCCTGGGACAGGCTTTCGATCTCAGAGACGCTTTAATTTTTGCTACACCATGGGTTCTCATGGCTATATTTACTATTTTCAGGATATGTACAAGGCCTCCTGCCAAAAGGTTAAGTGACCTTGAGGCTGAGATACAGGAGTTAAAGGATATTTGCTTAGGACTTAAACACCCTAAGCAATCTGCAGTCAGCCCCCAAACCACTGCCTCCGGGCACACATGTTCGGTTTCTCCTGCGGCAGCTTCCGCTTCCACGACCCCTCCCCCCACTGCCCCTGAAGACACGTGTTTTGCCGCTCCTTTGACCCCTCCCCCAGCTGTCCCCACAGACACGTGTTCAGTTCCTTCTGCTTCTCTGGCCCCGCCCCCCGCTTCCCGTGAGGCTTCCGGTTCTCTAGCCCCTCCCCCTGCCGTTCAGGTTTCAGCTCCGCCCCTGGCCCCTGCCGCAGCGGTTTCAGCTCCGCCTGAGGCTTCCTCGTCCCTGACCCCGCCCCCTGCTGATATGTCACCATTAAGGGACCTAGTGGCTGAGATACGAGAGCTAAAGGATATTTTTTCAGCATTTAAGGATTTTAAACCATGTGCAGTCCACCCCGGGAGCTCCGTCCCCGTAGATATGCGTTTAGTCTCCCCTGCAGCCACTACAGCAGTTTCTACTGAACTTTCCACTTCTGTAGCTCCCTCTCCCACGCCATCGGACCAAATCCACACATTCCCGGTAAACTTGGCCCCTTCTAAATAAAACCCTCAGCCGTGGCAGCCATATTCCTCAAAAGAACTTGGAACGCTCAGGCAAACAGTCAGGGAGGATGGTATGCACTCTCCATGGACCAAGTCCGTTTTGAGAAGCTTTTACCATCATTTAAATATACCACAAGACTGGAAAGAACTGGCTCGTGCTGCACTCCCAGACCCACTCTATCTTCAGTGGCAGGCATGTTTCCGCGATGAGTGCTCTAGGCAATCGCAGAAAAATAGTAACAAACAGGCAGAATAGAATTTTGATGCTTTGTTTGGAGCAGGAGCTTATGAATCTGGAACTCAGCAGGCAAAAGCCAGGTTTCCAACTGGTTATTTTGAACAGGTACACATCTGTGCAACACAAGCATGGGAAAGGGTGACCCCACCCGATGTAGATTCGTCAGCTCCCATTAACTCTTTTCACCAAGGCTCTGATGAGTCATTTGCGAGCTTCATCTCAAGGGTGAAGAGAAGCTTAGAGAGAAAGGTTTATAATCCTGACGTCCGCACACTACTCCTGCGCTCTATTGTCTGGGAAGGCATGACACCACAATTCCATCAGGTACGCCTTAATCTTAAACACCTACACCCAGATAATTGGATTCTAGCGACACAGGAACTTACATCAGGCAATTATGGGACACCCGCTACGACGCAGGTCTATGCCGTTGCCCCATGTAAGCAAAACGGGGCCTGCTTTCAGTGCGGTCGCCAAGGACATTGGCGTAACCAATGTCCTGATAAATTGCAACCACGCCTCCAGTCAGGGAAACCACGCCTCCAGCCAGAGCAACCCCGCTTTCAGTCAGGGAGCCAGAGACCACGTACTGTTTGTCCAAAATGTCGTAAGGGGTTTCATTGGAAGAGAGATTGTTGGTCCCAATTTCATAAAGATGGTTCGCCCCTGAATAGTACAAATTCGGGGACTGAGATTTTGTGGACTACTCCTGTTTTAGAACAAGGTCACCCTTCTATGACAGTAAAGATAGGCAACATTCCTTTTAAATTTTTGATTGGCACGGGGGCAGCAAAGACGATTTTAAGGCAAGAAGAGATTCCCCAAGATTGGGAACTCATCCCTGGACCCAGTTTACATGGAATAGGAGAGATGACGAGAGCATTTTACACACGAGACTCGCTTATGTGGGAAGACCCAGAAGGTTCTACTGGACACTTCCGCCCTTTGGTAGCTAATATTAGCACCAACTTACTGGGCAGGGATCTTCTGGAATGTCTTAATGTTAAGATATCCACAGACGCCTCTGCAGAGCGTAAAACTCATTCCCGCGATACCAGGTCTATTCAGCACCCCCAATACTAAATGCCACTGTTCGTAGCCAAACACCCCGCTTAAGCTGGCTTTCTAATGAGCCTGTCTGGGTGGAACAGTGGCCTTTACCTAGGGATAAGCTAAAAATTTTAAAAGAGCTCGTCCGAGAGCAGTTGTCCTTGGGACACATTCATCATTCTCGAAGCCCATGGAATACTCCTGTCTTTGTGATTAAAAAGCGCTTGAAAAAATGGCACCTCCTTCAAGATCTCCGTGCAGTAAATAAAACCATGCAGGTCTGGGGCTCCCCCCAAAGGGGTTTGCCTCTTGCTTCTGCAATTCCCACGAGAATTCCAATCATAGCTATTGATATACAAGATTGTTTTTTCTCTATCCCCTTGCATCCGCGAGATGGTAAACGTTTTGCCTTCTCTGTTCCGTCTATTAATAATGCCAGTCCCGCTGATAGATTTAAATGGGTGGTGCTGCCCCAGGGTATGGCCAATAGTCCTACGATTTGTCAAGAGGCTGTTAAATCTGCCCTTGTCCCATATATTCATAAGGGCCTTAATATTTTTCATTATACAGATGATATTTTAATATGGGGAAAATCAGATACAGATCTCTATGCCTTACGTGATTTTCTCATTCCTGCATTAAAAAAAAGCGGCCTTAATGTAGCCCCTGAGAAGATACAGCTAATCCCTCCAATATCCTTCCTAGGTTCAGAGATTTCTCTAACGCAAATTCGTCCCTTAAAACCTAATGTTACCTTCCCTTCTAACCTTACTCTTGCTTCTTTACAAAGTTTTCTAGAAAATTTAAATTGGCTTAGGCAGTATCTCTATCTGCCCACAAGCTGCCTCCAACCACTGTTTGACCTGTTGAAAAAAAACAAACAGCCCTCTTCAAAACGTAAATTAACTCCTGAGGCCTCCTTGACACTGAAAAGGGTTAACCAGGCCCTCCAGGACATGCACCTTGTTCGATTCTCCCCCTCCTCTCCGGTAAACCTCCTAATCTTCAACTCCACCCCCACAGTAGTAGGGGCACTGTGACAAGACCATGGGGTTCTCAAATGGCTTCACACGCCAGTAGGAGAAGCTCCAAGACTCCTCACTGAGATAGATGCGTTAACATGGTTCGCCAAGGAAGAAATAGGTCTGTGCAGGTCTTAGAAAAAAAACCAGATTTAATCATTCTGCCCTTTTCTCTCACAGATACAGAGTGGCTTATACGCCATCATTCCCGCTTTGCCATAAGCTTCGTGGGGTTTCCAAGACAAATAGATAACCATTTTCCTTCTAATAAATTGATAGCTTCTTTACCTCTTCTGCCTCTACTAGCACCTAAACTTTTCTCTCGAGATCCCATTCCCTCTGCTCCTACAATCTTTACTGATGGCGGAAAAAGGGGAGCTGCTGCCCTTATATATTACCCAGACAAACAATCTCATAAACCTCTCTTTACTGAGCTTCCTGATAATTCCCCTCAGTACAAAAAACTTTATGCTGTTTTTCTTGCACTAAAAGCTGTACCAAAATCCTTCAACCTTTTTTCTGACAGTGTATATACTGTTAACTTACTTCCATGGCTTGCTCGTTCTTATGTAAAAATTGATGACAACCCACTTTCCCCTCTCTTGATTCAAATCGCCTCTATGCTCTGTTCTCGAACCCAACCACTGTATATTCAACACCTTCGCTCCCACAGCCCTCCTCCTGGTTCCCTGTCCGAAGAGAATGCCACAGTTGACCGCCTTGCCTCCACAGGAACTTTCCCAGTCTCTGTCTCTGATCCTGCTAATTTTCACTCTCTAACCCATGTTAATCTTAAAGGCCTTCAAGCTCGATTCCCTGATGTTCCTGTATCACAGTTAAAACATATCCTCGCTACATGCTCTTCTTGTACAAGTCTCATAAAGACACCTGCTATCCAGACCCTTGGGGTTAATCCCCGAGGTTTAAAAGCTAATGCTATTTGACAAATTGATGTCACCCACATACCAAACTTTGACAAACAAAAATATGTGTTTGTCTCAATTGATACCTTTTCTAAATTTATGTGGGCTACAGCTCAGACAGGAGAAAGTGCTAAAAAGCTTGTAAGCCATATGCTCTCTTGTTTTGCCGTTATGGGGGTCCCATTATTTTTAAAAACAGACAATTCACCTATGTTTACAAGTAAACAATTTAAAGATTTTTGTTCCCTCTGGAATATTACTCATACCACGGGCATTCCCTACAATCCACAGGGACAAGGCATTGTCGAGAAGGCCCATCAAACTCTGAAGGCTAAACTAAATAAAGATAAAGGAGGAACATATCCCCCAAATATCCAGCTAGCAAAAGCCTTAACTACATTAAATCTCTTTAATATTTACAATAACTCAGCCTTACCCCCTATTATTCTTCACTGGCAAACACCATCTACCCTCCCATCTATTAAGGTCAAATGGAGAGACCCACTCGATAAAGTTTGGAAAGGGCCTGACCCATTATTGACCATGGGAAGGGGTTTCGCATGCATTTTCCCTCAAAATTTCTCTAAACCTGTCTGGGTTCCTGCCCGCCATGTCCGACAATACCCGCAGGATGGCGCTGTTATTCCTGAAGAACAAGAAATAACACAAGAGGACCAGATGCAGGATACATCCCAGGATCCATAATATGGCATGGCAAAACCTACAAAAGTTGGCTTACAGAGCCATCTCTCCTACCCCTTCCTTGAATGTCTTATGTTATGAATGGCCAGTTGTGTTTTGTGAGTGAGTGTGCTGAATGACCAAAAATTTTTTGTATGACCCATCTGCTCAGAAGTACTCTAAATGTTAAAACCATTGTTACTAACATGCATTAACTCTCTAAGTAACCTGAGTCTGCTTATAGTCCAAAGTCAATTATAGTAAACCTCTAACTTGTTACAAGTTTTATTGTTTTTCACAAGTAAGTGATTACAGCTATCAAGCCTTCATATGAGGAATCATCTGTTCATACGGTAAGGTATTAAACTGTAAAAAGTTCCTCCATATCCAACCTATGTGAATTAGCAACATTCACATATTCTTGTAAACTTAACTGGTGTATCTTGTCTTGCCACCATAGGCCTGCCTTTGTCAGCCAACAATTTAAAGATGTTTCTCTTTATCACATCACCCATGCCACGGACATCCTTTACTACCCCCAAAGACAATTGGCTGTTCCCCTGGACATCACATTCACTGACTGCTTCCCTTAGACTTGAGATACGCTCCTACCTCTTCATATCAATGGATACATTCCCCCTTCCTTACCTGTATACCCTTAGTTGTGAGACCCTAGCTTGTTTTACTTCTTCTGCTCACAATAGGTCCTATAATTCTTTTTTTTTCACATTTTAAATTTATTTATTAATGAGAAAGAGAGAAAGAACCAGACTCACTCTGGTACATGTGCTGCCAGGGATCGAACTCAGGACCTCATGCTTAAGAGTCCAAGGCTTTAGTCACTACATCACCTCCCGGACCACAGTCCTATAATTCTTAACAAGCTCATGGCCTTTTGCAACAACAGATTGATGCCATAAAGATTCAACCTATACAAAGTCACTATCATAGGCTAGACATGACAGAATATTGAGTTGCTGTGGAGGATTTGCCCCCCTCCATCAAAACGTCCACCATGTAGAGGGCTGGCTAGCCAATGATGGGTAAGAGGAAACTAGCGCTATCCAGTCAACCTAAGACAAGGCATCTGGTACTGCTGGGCAAAAATGACCAGGTGTTCCAATGACGGGTAAGACAGAAGGCTGATCCCCAACCTAAGACAGGCACAGTCCACCCTGCCACAAAACAAAGTCCGCCAAACATCAAAACATGATATAAGACAGGGGGACATGTGGGGAGCCACATGTGCCCTCAAGGTTGCTATTGGCATGGCCATAGAGTTTATGTTAAAAGATAGTTCCTGGGAATCGGGTGGTGGCGCAGCGAGTTTAGCAAGAACTGGCTTGAGGATCCCAGTTTGAGCCCCCGGCTCCTCACCTGCAGGGGAATCACTTCACAGGCGGTGAAGCAGGTCTACAGGTATCTTTATCTCCCTCTGTCTTTCCCTCCTCTCTCCATTTCTCTCTGTTCTATCCAACAACCACAATATCAGCAATAATAACAATATAATTACAACAAGAACAACTAGGGCAACAAAAGGCAAGATACAAGATACAAAAAAAAAAAAAAAAAAGGGATAAGATAGTTCCCGCCTCCCTACACCTTAGAGTCTTTGTTAAAAGATAAGGTCTTTTTCCCCATAAATCACCCAAGACCTTCCAGATAAACGGCTGACTACCATGACAAATAATATAAAATATAATCATAAATAAATAAAAAAGATACATCCCCCAATACTCAGTTGGTCAAGGCACCAAACCTCTTCTTCTATAAAACATTCAAATCAGATGCCCTGCTAACCACGAGAAGCAGATTGTTTGTGTTTCTTTACAAAAATCCCGGAAAAACCATCTGAACCCCTGCACACCCTGACGTCACTCACTAGATGGCACGACTACCGTGGCACACCCCCCGAAACCCTAGATGTCACTCAACGCGATCTGAAAAATCTGATTCGCAGACTCCAAGGACAGAACCTTTTTACTGCCTGTCTGCCTTTCCTGCTTTTGCTTTGACCTGTCACGTTTTGGCGGTTCCAGCTCACAATCTACACAAAAGCAGAATTCCAGAGGCTGACCTTCCTCATACAGCATTTCATCCCCTGCCATTACTCCCCCAGTCGCCTACTTTGGACTGAGACTTCTATCGGACTTGCTGGTATACCCTTCGGACACTTTAGACAATTTTACAGCAGCTTCCTTCCCTTCACGTTGCTGGTTTTTCATAGACTGATCCTGAGTAATTCATAGACTTTACAGACTGTTGCCTTGAAGACTATACAATGCCAAATAGCCCCTCTGTTTGGTGGGTCATGCCTCCCGCCTCCCCCTCATTATGTACCCTTGCCCCTTTCCCCACCCAAACAGGGAATGCTCCTTTACACACCAATCCTTCCCTTCACACCACACTGACTTTTACTTCTCCCCTTCGTGTCCCTTCCTATTTTGTTATGTCATGTAGGCTTATGCCCAGAAGGTTTCTGCCCCATGATAGTCTTTTATAGACTTTGTACATCTTATGCTATTACTAGGTAAAAAGATAAAAAAGATGTAGAGATATTGTGAAGAGATGGTTGAGCAGGCTGCGCTTAAACCTATGAGATGAGTCTCTCCAGGTAAGTCTCTCTCTCTAAAGAGGGGTTGAGCACAGGAGGACGCATAAATCTCACAAGGTTGGCAGCCATTTAAGCCTTCCCTCCTCCACAGAAAGTCCTACATCTTCCCACCTGAGCATGACATTCCTCTAAAACATTTAAGCCTGCTCCATTCCATTTTTCTTTACTGTGTCCATTTAGATATAAAGGGATAGGAAGAGATGTTGCTGAGGACTTATTCTGATGCAGTCTCCGCCCCCAGGTTTTTCTATGCTCCGCTAAATCCTAGAGTGCCCCCTTTCAACCAATCCTGGCCCTACACGTCACCCCTGGTTGTCGCCCAATAAAAAGCCCCCTCACCCCTCCCTTCTCTCTCTCTGGGCTCTCGGCTCTCCCTCTCTGAGGTCTCCCTCCCTGCTCTCCCCCCGTGGTCGGCCATTGCTGGCTGGCTCCACGTGGTCTGAACCAAACCTCCCCCCCCATCCTATAATAAAGATCTGTGTACCCCTTTGCTCTGGACGTCCGCTCTCTTCTCCGCGGTGCAGCCCGACACCAGACCACCTCAACAACACAGTTTCTCTTTTTTTATCACTTGTTCTTATTCAAATGCTAGTACAGTATCATTTTATTAGTAAAGTCTAAGTTGCATGTCAGATCCCAAGATACACTGACTGAAACTAGGAAATACAGTATCTAGACTTATCAGTAACTCTAAATAAGGAGCCAGTTTTGCTTTTTGTGATAGATTATTCCCAACACAAAGAAGAAGGAGAATTTAGATCCTGAGTAATGAAGTCACAGTGACAAATGAAAACCATAGTTTTCCCTTTCAACTACCTAATATGTGTAATGTTACTCTGGAAGAAACAATTCCTTCTCAGGCTGAACCTATATTCTACTGTGTATCTGTACCAAAATGGGGCCAGCTACTGATTTCTTGTTCATAAGCGTGCAGTGTTCTTTATATACCTTGTGTTACCTAGCATTGTATAGCTCTTAGTTTATGTTTAATTTTTTAGAAGAATTTCACATATATCCACTTCTTTAGTATTTAATACAACCCTATAAATTATGTACTATATGCATCCCACGTTACAAGTGAGATAACTGGCACAAATGGTGATTAAATAACGTTACCAAAGTCCCAAACCCTTGAATATCATCACATTTTTATAGTATGAAATGCAATTATCCATTATAAAATAAAAGGATACTATCTCTACAGAAGTTATGAATGGACTAGATGTTATGTCTTCTCCCAGAATCCTATGTTGAATTCTTAACTTCGAAAATGATTATATTAGGAAACATGGCATTCGGAAAGTAAGAACAGTCCTTATATGAAAGAGGTCTAATTTTTACTGCTGATTTTCAAATATATGTAATGTTAATCTGGAGTAAACCATGCCTTCTCAGGCTGAGCCTGTATTCTACTGTGTATCTGTACCAAAATGGGGCCAGCTACTGATTTCCAGTTCATGCTGTTTTTGCCTTGAAAGTTTAGTTTTTGTCCCTTACCAAAAGCACCTGCTCCCATTTGTGGCCCAGTGAATTCCTTCAAACATCATAAAATTCTCTGTTTTTTGTTTGTTTTCTGCTTTATCTAGTTGTTCATGGACATGATCTTTATGTTGCTGCTACGGCATGGTCATTCCCCCTGGAAATCATCTCTGTATTTCTTTTTATTATTGACTACAAAAATGTTAAAATCACCCCTAGGGATACCCTGCATTAACTATGTAATAGCAACTTTATTCAAGTTAATAATGAAGTTCTATTGTTTGTCTATTTATACAATACAAATAAAGTATGAAACCACCTGTTGATATTCCACATTTCAATTCATTATGATCATTATTGTATTCTCTGATGAAAATTTTCATCCTTTGAGTAGTAAGATCTTTCAGTGAACAAACCCTATGAGTGGTTTATTGTCTGGAATAGTGAGAAAGAGGTACAACTTCTACTTTATGTAATTATTGACAACATCTTTTAATAAGGATGTCTTTTGGTGAATACTTACATGGGGCACAAACATTCTCATGCTTTGTGAACATTTTGAGATGTGTGCAGAAATTATTTATTTCAAAATTCCCTAACACGGATTCTTACTTTTTAAATGTTTTTATATTTATTTTCCCTTCTGTTGCCCCTTTTTATTGTTGTTGTAGTTATTATTGTTGTTGTTATTGATGTCGTTGTTGTTAGATAGGGCAGAGAAAAATAGAGAGAGGAGGGGAAGACAGAGAGAGAGAGAGAGAAAGACACTGCAGACCTGCTTCATCACTTGTGAAGTGACTCCCCTGCAGGTGGAGAGCAGGGGACTAGAACAGGGATAGTGGTGCTGGTCCTTGAGCTTTGTGCCACGTGTGCTTAACCCCCTACACTACCGCCCGACTCCCCCTAATACAGATTCTTCAATCCCATTCTACCACATTTTTTGATAATTCAGTCAAAATACTACCCCTTGGCCTTGAAAAATCAGACCACATAGCTTTTTAGGCAAAGTAGTCAATGAGTTATACAAGTTAGATTTCAGCCAGTTGAAAGAAATTCCCTGGGAATGGGGTGGAGGGAAAAAAAAAGTAAGAAAGAACTCTCTTCATCAATGTTATCTCAGAGTAATCACTAATCAAGTTTGTAATATAGCAAAAGTTTTCATTTTTTTCTCTGGTGTGAACCCATAATTCAGAAAAATCTATGAATATGATTCTTTTTTTTTTCTTTTGTAAGTTGTTCAGCAGAAAATTTCTAGTAAGTCAAAGGTGTCATTAACAAGAGTGGTAACACTCCACCAACATAAGCATACTGGGAATACGAATAATCTATTCATACAAATTACTTATGTGTAGTCAGGGAGATGACATAATGGTTATGTAAAATGACTTTTTTTAGTTTTTTTTTAATTTTTATTTATAAAAAGAGACACTGACAAAAACCATAGAATGCAAAATGATTTTCATGTATGATATCCTGAGGTACCAGGCTCAATCCCTGGTACCACTGTATGCCAGGGCTAAGAAGTGCTCTCACTTGAAAAATAGTGTATGCTTATAGGATCTGTTCAAGTTTATTTTTATGGACACAACTCCTTCTGAATGACAGAATGATGGTTCATGACATAGTGGATCAAGTAATGCCTAGCTCATAATGGCTAGATCAAGTCCTATTATTACGTGAGATTTGTGATCAAGTTTCCATTCTCTCTATCAGAGACTAGATCTGATAGATTGAAGATTTCCTCAAAAGAGAAAGACATTTTCTTCAAGAAAATACAAGATACTGGGTACTGTACAGCAAACCATAACAAAAGGAATTTTCAAAGTTAACCCAATTACCAAATAATATAATGATAACATTAACTATCGATTGTCTATTTGAACCCTAAGACAGCAGGAACCTCACATCTCCACTACAGAGCCCCTACTTCTACTTCCCCCAGTCCTGGAGCCCTTGGATAGGGCCCACTTTCCCGTATGCCTCTCCCAATCCATATCAAATAATATTGCATCCGCCGATCACAACCTAATCAATGCAACGATTGCCACCTCAACATGCTTCACTTCAGACTGTGTCCAGAGACTTCAAATGTGGAATGACAACCCTTCAGCTTCATTACTCGGGTGAGACCTTTCCTTTCATGGTATACTCTAATTTAATCTCAGGTGGTTCACTTTCTAACAAAGTCCCAAAACCTAGATATACACCAGTTTCTGTAAGAGAGAGCTTATGTTCACACGTATCCATAAACTACTGCAAAATATATACCTGAAAGCAGAAGTACACTAGAGTTTGCTGTGAGTACCTCCCTAACACTTCCTCTCCACTATTCCAAGCTTTGGTTCCATGATTGCTCAACAATTTGTTTGGCTTCGTATGTTAACTCTCTTTTCAGTCACCAGGTTCCAGATGCCATCAGGATGCTGGCCAGGCTTCCCTGGATTGAAGACCCCATCAATGTGCCCTGGAGCTCTGCTTCCCCACAGACCCTCCCTACTAGGGAAAGAGAGGGGATACTGGGAGTATGGACCGTCCAGTCAACGCCCATGATCAGCGGGGAAGCAATTACAGAAGCCAGACCTTCTACCTTCTGCAACCCACAATGACCCTGGGTCCATGCTCCCAGAGGGATAGAAAATGGGAAATCTATCAGGGGAGGGGGTGGGATATGGAGATTGGGTGGTGGGAATTGTGTGGAGTTGTACCCCTCCTACCCTATGGTTTTGTTAATTAATCCTTTCTTAAATAAAAAAAATACTACTTTATTCTAAAATACTTTGTATCTGCTGTATGTTTCTCCTAGCTATAGGGGCTTTATCTTGGGATATATACTGTATCTTAATTTGTCTTAGGTGTTTTCAATATTTATCTATTTATTAATTGCTCATTTTATCTGATAGAAGAGAAATTAAGAGAATAAGGGAAAATAGACAAGGAAAGAGAAAGAGAGACACCTGTAGCGCTGCTTCACAGATCATGAAGCTTTCTCCTTGTAGGCAGGGACTCAAATGAGGTTTTTTTTATTTTTTTATTTCTTTATTGGGGAATTAATGTTTTACATTCAACAGTAGATACAATAGTTTGTACATGCATAACATTTCCCAGTTTCCCATTTAACAATACAACCCCCACTGTGTCATTTATCATCCTTCATGGACCTGTATTCTCCCACCCACCCACCCCAGAGTCTTTTACTTTGGTGCAATATGCCAATTACATTTCAGGTTCTATTTGTGTTTTCCTTTCTGATCCACAAGGAGGTTTTATCATAGTTACACATATGAATAATTCTAGCAACAGACTGAACAATAGATCTCATCTTTTATTATGATCTGAAATTTTTAGATTTTAGTTGCAACCACCCCAAACCAATTCCAGATATGTTAGTTGCTTCAACTAATCCTTTTGGGAATAATAATATGTTTTATATCTATTACTATTCACAGATACAAGTAACAAAACAGTTTTAACTAAATATTAAAATAGCATATTAAAATATATTGAGCAGCTTTCAGAATCCCAAAGGGGTTAGAGAATCTGGCATGAAGAATACACAGACCATAAAGAAAAATATTCAGAATCATGACTTAGAGTGGAAAGAGTGATGAACATACTGCTAATGTCAATGTCACAACCTCTGTCATTACAAAAATAATCATAATAATTTATGTATCCATAATACTGGATTATGCATTAGACTAACATAAACTTTAACCTCTAGAAATTAAATATTTTATTTCTTTATTTGATAGAACAGAGAGCATTTGAAAAAGGAGGGAGAAATACAAAAGGACAGAAACAGAGAGAAACCTGCAGTATTTGCTTTACAACTCATGAAGCTTCCACTACGCAGGTAGGGAGTAGGGGTGAGAACCCAGGTCCTTCTGAATGGTAATGTGTGTGCTTAACCAGGTGTGTCATCTCCTGACCCCCAATTCAATTCATCAACCACATAATATTGATAAATGTCTGCCACATATCAGATAGTGATCTCTGTGCTGAAAATACCTAACACAATACAATAAAAATAATTATTTGGGAGTCGGGCAGTAGTGCAGCGGGTTAAGCACACGTGCCACAAAGTGCAAGGACCTGGGTAAGGATCCCGGTTCGAGCCCCTGGCTCCCCACCTGCAGGGGAGTCACTTCACAAAGGGTGAAGCAGTTCTGCAGGTGTCTATCTTTCTCTTTCCCTCCTCTCTCTATTTCTCTCTGTCCTATTCAATAATGACAACATCAATGACAACAACAATAATAACTACAACAATAAAACAACAAGAGCAACAAAAGGGAATAAATAAATAAATATATAAAAACTCTTCTAAAGTACTTAGAGAGACAATAAAGCAAAAGACAGCATATGTATACATATATATATATATATATATATATATATATTTAAATACTCATTAACACTACAGTGTAAAAAAAGCACATGAAGAAAGTATGCAAAGTTAATTTAGCTAAGGCTTGAATTCTGAATTTGAGGGAATTTTTTTTTCTGAAAAGTTGTTATTTAAATAAGTATTCAAGACCTCTGAGGCAGTGATAAGGCATACAGCTATCTGGGAAAGAGTATTTCAGGGAGAGATATGACCAAAGATCTGAGTTCAGGGAAGTATCGTGATATTCAAAGAATATCAGGTAGTCCAATGTAACTAAAAGAGAGTAAGCCAGAAAAATTAAATCAGGCCAAACAGTGTACTGTAGACCAAAGGTAAGTTTTAGCTTTTATTGTAAGATGGAAATCATTGAACAGTTTTGGATACAGGAGAGACTTGATCTCCATATTCGTAAATTTGGGTAACTGACTAGGCATCCCCCAATGAAGACAAACACACACATTCATTCACTCAATAAGTAATGTCTTACACATATTTTATGAACTAGAATGAAATAATAATCAGGACCAAAATCTCTGTAAACCTGTAACATATAACATAATGGGACAAAGCAAAATATAGACAAGAAAATACATACACAATATACAAATTAACCATAAATGTTATAAAGAAATATGAGGTGGGGATACACAGACCTTTCGTAGTGGGAATGGGAATCGTGATGATGTACACTCCTACTAATTTTTAGTCTCATATGTCACTATTTAATCAATATGAGAGGGGAAAATTGATTGAATGTCTCAAACTTTTTAATGCATAGGCCATAGGCTGAGTATATGTTCCTTCAATCTAGCACTTAAGACTTGAAATTGGTAATCAGATTTAATTTTAACAGTAGGTTCAAATTGTTAATACATTTATAATAATGACTTGTTCTTTGAAATACTGACTCTCCTAAAAGCTTAGACCAAGGAGAACAGAAGCAGCTGGTGGCGTTAATTGATAAGATACAGCTATATATAAATGATGTCAAAGGACATAAATTATGGTGATGTCACGTATGATACAGCAAATCCTAACAATAGGATTTTCAAAGTTAAATCAATTGCCAAATATTTTTTTTATTTTGTAACTATAAAAAGGAACCATTGACAAAACCATAGAATAAGAGGGGTACAGCTTCGCACAATTCCCACCACCAGACCTCCGTATACCATCCCCTCCACTGATAGCTTTCCTATTCTTTAACCCTCTGGGAGAATGGACCTAAGATCATTGTGGGATGCAGAAGGTTGAAGGTCTGGCTTCAACCCCCTCTGAACATGGGCAATGACGGGTCAATCCATACTCCCGGCCTGTCTCTCTCTTTCCCTAGTGGGGAAGGGTTGTGGGGAAATGGAGCTCCAAGTCACATTGGTGGAGTTGTCTGTCCAGGGAAGTCTGGTAGCATCCTGCTAGCATCTGGAACCTGGTGGCTGAAAAGAGAGTTAATATATAAAGCCAAACAAATTGCTGAACAATCATGGACCTAAAGGCTGGAATAGTGCAGATAAAGTGTTGGGGGGTCCTCAATTTGGTAGATAGCTAGTGGGAACATTTTAGTTATATTTCAAAGGGCCTGTAGCTATACTATTGTTTTTTGTTTGTTTGTTTTGCCTGAGCCTGAAATCTGATATGCAGGTGGATCCTAATTATTGTCTGGGGAGATGATGTCATGGCTGGGAAAATGACCAGAAAGTTAAATCAGGGAAGAGAGCATCTCCGTAATATGAGAAAGGGGTATACATATTACTGTAAACCCATCAATTTGGTGTGATCTGGGGCCTATAATTATCTTAGGAGCCTGTGTGACCTCTATATCCCTCTAGATCTGAGTTCACATTCTGTGGTCATGAGTAGGAACATTCCATGCTGCCCCAGTATTGACCCATCTTCCTCAGGTCTATCATAGATTATGTTGTCCATCCTCCCTTTGGAGGATGGAACATTCTCAACCATTGTTGATCCAGGTTGAGGGCAAGGGTCTATGGGGGCCCACAAAAGGGTCTATTTCGTTGTTCCTGTTAGAAATGATCGGTAACAATGGAGAGAGGGATTTATTTGAGTTCTAGGCCCATCAAGTCTGTTTTTGAATCACGGGACTCCCCAAATAGAGCCCCAGCTGGTGGAATGGCCTGATAGAGACTAAAGAGTCATCTTTAAAGTATGCCAGTCTCTTGCGCTTATTCAGCTTTTGCAGTCCTTGTTTTGATAAGGTTAGCTTTGGAGCCAAATAATTTGATTATAGCAATAACTATCGTTTGCATTCTTAAACCCTAAGACAGTGGTAACTTCTTGCTTCCTCTATCAAGCCCATATTTTCTCCAGTTCTGGAACCTCTAGTGTGGGACTCACTTTCCTGAATGCTTCTCTCAATTCATACCAACTGATACTGCATCTGCTGATCCCAATCTAGTTAATCAAACTACTACCACCTCAGCATGCTTCACTTCAGACTGTGTCCAAAGAGGTCAGGCATGGAATGTCAACCCTTCAGGCCCTTACTACAGTGAGGCCTTTCCTTTCTCATGGGAATCCTTAATTCCATTTCGGGTGGTTCAGTCCCTAACAAAGCCCCCAAACCTAGATACAGACCAGGTCCCATGAGAGAGGACATATGTACACCTGTATCCATAAATGAGGACAAAATATATACCTGAAATCAAAAGTGCACAATAGTTTGTAGTGAGTCAACACATGAAGCAAGCAAGTAGAAAGACCTAAAAAAAATAAAATAAAAATAAAAAAAACATAAAGTACCTAATGAAATAGTTTCTAGTTATACTTCCCTCAATCACTCCAAAGCTAACCTGGTCTAAGTAAGGACTACAAAAGCAAGAGACTGGCATACTTTAGTGATGACTCTTTAGTAACTATCAGGGGCCTAAGTGGAGGAGTCCTGGGATTCCCACACAGACATGACAGGCCTAGACCTCTAGTAGACCCCTCTCTTTACTGTCACTTGGGATCACCAACAGAAACAACATAATGGGCCCCTATGTAGACCCCCATAGGACCTTGTCCTCAATATGGATCAACAACGGTAGAGAATGTTCCATACTCCAAAGGGAGGTTAGATAGCATACTCTACCTACCACCTGAGGAAGATGGTACAACCTGGAATATTCCTACGTGTGACAACAGAATGTGAGTTCACACGTATAGGGATGCAGAGGTTACATAGGATCCTAAGCTGATTATGGGCCCCACATCAAATTGATGGAATTTAAAGTCAACAATATTTATACACTTTTCCCGTATTTGGGAGCTACTTTCTTCCCTAATCCAGCTTTCTAGCCCTTTTTCCAACCATAACATCATGTCCCCAGACAATAACTTGGGTCCACCTGCATACCACATATCAGGCTCAGGCAAAAACTACTAAAGTCATGGGTCCCCTGGACTATACCTAAAATAGACCTACTAGCTTTTTCCAAAATGGAGAACCCAAATCTTCATCTGCAACATTCCATCTTTTAGGTTCATGATTAGTCAATAATTCATACAGCTTTATACATTAACTCTTTTTTCAGTCACCAGGTTCCAGATGCTAACATGATGCCAAATGGACTTCCCAGGGCAGAAAACCCCACCAATCTGTCCTGGAGCCCAGCCTCCCCATATTTCTGCCCCACTAGGGAAAAAAAAGAGAGGCTGGGAGTATGCATCTACCTGCCAATGCCCATGTTCAGAGGGGAAGCAATTACAGAAGCCAGACCTTCCACCTTTTGCACCCTATAATGACCATGGGTTCATACTCCCAGAGGGATAAAGAATGAGAAAGCTATCGGGAAGGAGATGGGATATGGAGTTCTGGTGGTGGGAATTGTGTGGAATTGTAGCACTCTTTTCCTATGATCTCACAAGTATTTTCATTTTATAAATAAATATTATTTTTAAAAGAAATATGTTAATATTATGAAAACACTACATGGAAAACACCATTTTTTAATTGAATATTGATTGACATGATCATAGGATAAAAGGGGTACAATTTCACATAATTCCCACCACCAAAGTTCCATATCCCAACCCCTCTATTGGAAGCTATCCTTCTGGGAGCATGGACCCAGGATCAGTATGATCTGACTTCTGTAATGGCCTTTATGCTGGACATAGGCATTGGCAAGTGAATCCATACTCCCAGTCTATTTCTATCTTTCCCTAATGGGGCAGGGCTCTGGAGAGGTTGGATTCCAGCTCCAATGGCACAATAGGGACTATTGGTTCCATTTCATATTGTGCATTAAGTACATTTGAGACCCTACAGTAAAGGCTAGGTCTTAGCATACTGGGTACATGTATACGTGTATTCAAGTCAGAGGCAACAGTGTACCTCATAGTAAAAGTTCTTAAAAGTCTACTATAATTACACTTATTCCTAATAACCTTGGCAATCTAGTAGAAATGCTTAAAGAAGGGAAGAAAAATATTCCAACTAAATATGTACTACTTAGGCCTGGACACTCTCCTCTCATACCCCTTACTTCATTTCCCTCAATCACTGTACTTAACTAACTACAGAAAATGAGGTAAGATGTATCTTCTAACCTCTTTGACAGCATCAGAATGTCACCCTTTAATAATCCTTTTTTGTGTTTTTACTTATTGCTTTTTTATTGGATAGAGAGAAATTGAGAGAGGAGGGGAATATAGATAGGAAAAGAGACAAAGAAACACGTGCAGTCCTGCTTTACCACTCATGAAGACTTCCCTCTACAGATGGGTACCAAGAATTTGACGTGGGTCCTTGTGTACTTTGTATTTATCTACATATATTTCCTCTCCAACTTGAGGCCAGACCCCTAAACCCAAACGTGGTTTAGATACAACAAATGACATTAACATTAAATGACATTAAATACATTAACAACTGGGAGTAATTATAAGCTCTTCAGATAAAAAAGGGACTAAAAATTTGGTAAAGGTTAAGAGACTGGTATATTTAATGATGGTCTCTTTAGTCATTAATAAGCCACACCATCATCTTGAGCCTTAGGATATCTTTGGATTCTCACATAAATATGATAGGCCTTGACATCTAATAAGATACCTCTCTCCACCATCACTGTTCACTTTCATCAGAAAAGTCATCATAGGCCTTTGACTGGGTCACTTCAGGACCATAAAATATCAATGGTAAGGACTGCCCTGCTTTTTAAGGGGATTCTGGGTCATTCTACTGTTCCACTCAAGGAATACGGGTCCAGAAATGTGTGCAGTCTAGAATGTTCCAATCTGTGAATATTCCCATACAGTGCAAGCTCATACTGACAGGAAATTGGAGGTGGCACAGGCTCCTATTGCTAAATATGAATATATATTGGCCCTGAATCAGATCAATGGGATATACAGTTCATTATATTTATATACTTTCCTCAAATCTGAGAGCTACTCTCTGCTCTGACCCAGCCATCTAGTCCTATGCTCAACTCTGACACTATCTTTCCAGAAAAAACTTTTAGTCCACCTTCATGGTAGCTCTCAATTCAAGCAAAATTACTAAAGTCATAGGACCCTAAGAACATACTTAAAATAGACTTTATAGCTTTTTTCCACCCTAAGATCTATGTTCTTGTCTGTTCTATTCTTGTTTTGTTCTGTTAATCAGACATTTTTGCTGCTGTATATCTTTCAGCAACCAAGTTGTAGATGCTACTATGATGCTATCCTGACTTCCTTGGGCAGACAGCCTCACCATTGTGTCCAGGTATCTCACTTCTCCAGAGCCTCTACCCTACTAGGGAAAGATAAAAACAAACTGGAAGTATGTATTGATCTGTCCATTTCCATGGCAATCAGAGAAGAAATGACAGAAGCCAGGAATAACACTTTCTGCACTCAAAGGGAAAGAAATGCTATGGGAAGATTACCAGCAGACTCAACTCCAATTCTATCAGGACTCAGAGGAAGAAGAGGTAAAAAGTAAGGACATTCAGAAGTAGTAATAGGTATAGGTGTGACTTAGAAAGGAAGACAAGGCAGGACCATAGAGAAATAGGCAAATGCACATAGTTATAATTAGATAGCTATAGAAATAATAGTCAACTTATATTTGTGACCTTGGGAGAAGAACTGCAGTTTCTACCGGAGCAAATGGGGACACAAGAAATCTAGTGGTAGGAACAGTTTGGGATTATAACCCTGTTACCTCATAATTTTGTAAATTAATATTAAATTACTAATATATTTTTTTAAATAAAGGACTCTAAAGCTCTGTACTACCAACTATGGTAAGACAAAAATATGCCACCTCCTAAATATGGCTCTTAGGTACTATTTCATATGAGGAGCTCTGAAGACTAAAAATATACTTGGGATCTTGGTAGTGACTGCACTGAAATTGCAGATTGCTTTTGATATAGTGACCATTTTAATAATGTTTATTCTTCTAATCCAAGAACAAATAATGTTTTCCCATTACTGTGTGTCATTCTTTACTTCTTTTTACAATGTCCTATAGATTTCCCTTTAAAAGTCCTCTTCTCTTGTAAAACATTAATTCCCCAATAAATATTTTTTTTAAAAGTCCTTTTCTCCTTTGTGAGATTCACCTCAGTGGTTCTATTACAAATAGGAATGAGTCTTTTAGTTTCCTTTCTTCTGACAATTTGTTTGAACACAGAAATGCCAAGATTTATATCTATTGATTTTTTATCCTATTAATTTTCTGAAATTATTATTAATTCCCAGTAGCATTTTGGTGGAATCTTTGGTTTCTTCTAGTTATACTATCATGTTATTAGCAAATAGTGATAGCTTGATTTTTCCATTCTAATGTGTATATCACTGATATGTCTTTCTTCTTTGTTCGCAGTCAGTAGTGAGGACCTTGAGGACTATGTTCAATAATGCTGTATTAGTGGACACACTTACGTAGTTCTGTGTAATAAGGGGAAAGTTTTCAGCTTTTTCACATTGAGAACTATGTTAGCTATGGGATTGTCATGAATGGCCTTTATTCCTTTATGGAATTCTCCTTCTATTCTAATTTCTGGAGGGTCTGTAACATATATGGGTGTTGGATTTTGTCAAATGTCTTTTCAGCATCAACTGCTATTAAAATGTGATTTTTAAATATTTTTTATTGTTATGGTGGATTACAATGATGTATTTGTGGATGTTGAATTATCCTTGTTTCCCAGGGATGCATTCCACCTGATCTTGGTGAATTACTTTATTAGATATCTATTGGATTTAATTTGCCAATATGTTGTTGAGGATTTCATATCAATGTTTATCTGAAATACAGGTCTATAGTTTTCCTTTTTTATTAGTTATTTAATACTGACTTGATAAAATATAAGGTAATAATGGTATAATTCCATATGGTTCCACCACCAGATTTCTGTGTTCCCATATTCTCTACTGAAACTGCAGTAGTTCTCTCAAGGTTACTTCTATAAGCTGATTTTATAACTATCTATATTTATTTATTATCTATCTATCTATCTATCTATCTATCATCTACCTATCATTTAGACATATATATCACATATTTATTTATTTATTTATTTTTCCAGAGAACTGCTCAGCTCTGGCTTTTGGTGGTGTGGAAGATTGATACTGGGACTCTGGAGCCTCAGGCATGAGAGTCTCTTTGCATAACCATTATGCTATCTGCCCCCGCCCCCAATTTTTCAAAGATCCTTTCTTCACTTCCTAAATCACCACTATATCTATTACTGCTTCTAGATTTTTTTCCCTTTATTCCTCTTCTCTTTCAGGTAAGAAAAAGAGTACCTGGATTCCTCTGGTGTTTTTGATACTCTGTTCCCTTTCATAGCTGGTATAAAGACTAGATTCCTGACCAAAAATGCTTCAGATCCTGATGGAATGGGTATGCAAAGCTCTTTGGTTTATTTCTAATATTTCTGCCCCTCTTGGGTTACTGATTAAATTTCTTTTGAGGGTACAGAAGGTGAGAGTTCCAGCTTCTGTAATTGCTTCTCTGCTGGACATAGACATTAGCAGGTCGAACCATACATCCAGCTTGTCTCTATCTTTAACTAGGAGGCTAAGGTTCTAGAGAGGTGAGGTTCCAGGAAGCTTTGGTGAGGTCATCCTCACAGAGAAAACAGGATGGAATCAATGTAGCATCTGGAACTTAGTGTATGAAAGGCAGTAAGGTACAAAGCAGGACAAAATATCTAATAAACATGAACCAAAAAGTAGGAATAGTGCAGATAAGAACAGAGATCTTATGGTAGAAAGTAGCTAGGAAGTCTATTTCAGGTATGTTCCCAGGGGTCCATGACTTTAGTAATGTTTGCTTGAATTGATAGCTACCATGGAGTAGACTAAAAGTATTGTCTGGAAGGGTGGTATCAGAATTGAGAATCGTTAAGCATTTACTAAAAGAATTTCAAAAATACATCAATAGTAATACAATAATAGTGGGAGACTTCAATACCACATTCTCACACTTAGATCAACAAAGCAGAGAACAAATAAAGATACAAGAGAATTCAATGAAGAGATCGACAGACTAGACCTCTTGGACATTTTCAGACTCCTCCACCCCAAAAAACTGGAATACACCTTCTTTTCAAATCCACATAACACATACTCAAGGATAGACCACATGTTAGGCCACAAAGACAGCATCAATAAATTCAAGAGCATTGAAATCATCCCAAGTATCTTCTCAGACCACAGTGGAGTAAAACTAACATTTAACAACAAACAGAAAATTATTAAAAGACACAGAATTTGGAAACTAAACAACATGCTCCTTAAGAACCACTGGGTCAGAGACTCACTCAAGCAGAAAATTCAAATGTTCCTGAAAACTAATGAAAATGAAGACACAACCTATCAAAATATTTGGGACACAGCTAAAGCAGTACTGAGAGGGAAACTTATAGCCATACAATCACATACTAAACACCAAGAAGAAGCTCAAATGAACGACCTTACTGCATACCTCAAGGACTTAGAGGAAGAGGAACAAAGGAACCCAAAGCAACCAGAAGGACAGAAATCACTAAAGTTCGAGCAGAAATAAACAACATCAAAAATAAAAGAACCATACAAAAGATCAATGAAGCCAAATGTGGTTCTTTGGAAGATTAAACAAAATTGACAAACCCCTAGCCAGACTCACCAAACAAAAAAGAGAGAAGACTCAAATTAATAGAATTGTAAATGATGCAGGAGATATCACAACTGACACCACAGAAATCCAGAGAATCCTGCGAAACTTCTATAAAGAACTATATGCCACCAAGCTAGAGAATCTGGAAGAAATGGAACAATTCCTAGAAACCTATGCACTTCCAAAACTGAACCAAGAAGAACTACAAAATCTAAATGCACCAATCACAGACAAAGAAATTGAAACCGTTATTAAGAATCTCCCCAACAACAAAAGTCCTGGACCAGATGGCTTCACAAACGAATTCTACAAAACTTTCAGGAAACAGTTAATACCCATACTTCTTAAGCTATTCCATAAGACTGAAGAAACAGCAATACTCCCTTCCACCTTTTAGGAAGCCAACATCACCCTGATACCAAAAGCTGATAGGGACAGAACAAAAAAGGAAAACTACAGACCAATATCTCTGATGAACATAGATGCCAAAATATTAAACAAGATCTTGGCCAACCGGATACAGCAACACATCAAAAAGATTGTTCATCATGACCAAGTGGGATTCATCCCAGGAATGCAAGGCTGGTTCAACATCCATAAGTCAATCAATGTCATTCACCACACCAATAAAAGCAAAGACAAAAACCACATGATTATCTCAATAGATGCAGAGAAAGCCTTTGACAGAATTGAGAACAGAACTAGGAAGCAGAATTGTTTGAAAAGATGAAAAAATATATAAATACAATTAACTGCTTATCATATTGATCCGTATTTTGGCTACTGTGAACAACGCAGCTATGAACATGCAGGTGCATATATCACTTCAAATTTATATTATTATCACTTTTGGATAAATACCTAGGTGTGGAATTGCTGGATCATAAGGTATTTACATTTGTATTTTAATTTTTTTTCATTTTTTTATTATCTTTGTTTTATTCACTGGATAGAGGCAGCCAGAAATTGAGAGGGACGGGGTGATAGAGCGGGAGAGACAGAAAGACACCTGCAACACTGCTTCACCACCTGCAAAGCATTGCTCCTGCAGGTGGGGACTGGGGGCTGGAGCCCAGGTCCTTACGCATTGTAACGTGTATGCTCAGCCAGGTGTGCCACCACCTGGTCCCACATTTGTATTTTTTAAGTGTTCTCCATACTGTTGTCCATAGTGGTTGCATGTTTGTACTCACACCAGCAGTGAAATAGAATTCCTCTCTCCACATCCTATCCAACACTTATCCTCTCCTGTTTTGTTGGTGAAGACCATTCTCACAGGTGTTGGCTGTGTTCTCAATGTGGTTTTAATTTGTATTTCTATATTGACAAGTGAATTAGAGCATTCCTGCATCTCTTCTTTAGAGAATGGTCTGTTCATATCTAGTGCCCACTATATTTTCCTGAGTCTGGCCAACGGTTTATTTTATTTATCCTTTTGAATAACCAACTACTGGTTTCACTAATAATTTGGACCAGTGTTCTGGTTTCTAGTTTATTAATTTCTACTCTGATTTTGATTATTTTCTTCCTTCTGCTGACTTTTAGATCAATTTGTTACTTCTCTTCTACTTGGTTCAATTGTGATGTTAGATATTTTGCATGAGCTCTTCATTTTCTGTTTATGTGGGTCTGTATTGCTATAAACCTCCCTTTTAGGATAGTTTTTACCATATTTCATATAATCTGGTAGTTGGTCTCTTCATTTCCATTGTCATCCAAGTAATTTTCAAGTTCTCTTTTAATTTCTTCATTGAACCAGCTGTTATTCATAATTATATTGTCTCTCTCAACATTTTTTGGTGTATTATTCTGGACAGTGGAATAGAAATGAGAGCCCAGATGTAAGCCACCACATCTATGGACATTTAATCTTGAAAAGGGTGCCAACAATACTAAATGGTGAAATGATAGTTCCACAGTGTTAGAAAAATTGTGTTGAAATGTACAAAAAAATGAAACTAAACCACTATGCTTTACTGCACAAAAAGTAAAGTCCTAATGGATCAAGGACTTTAATGTTAAGCTAGGAACTATAAAATACTCAGAGGAAAATATTGGCAGAACTCTTTTACATCTAGGTTTTATAGTCATCCTCAATGACGTTAATATAGTTGCAACGAGGACAAAGTCAAAAAATAAAACAATAGGACTACATCAAATAGAAAAGCTTCTGCAAAGCAAAAAGAAACCACTACCCAAAGAAACTTCTTACACAATCAAAAACAATCTTCACATACCATACATCATACAAAAGTCTAATAACCAAAATATATAAAGAGCTTAACAACAACAAAATAATCTCATCCAAAAGTGGGGAGACTATATAAACAGAATATTCACCAAAGAAGAGAACCAAAAGGCATCAGACAAAAAAAAAAATTAAAAAAGAGTCTGGCGGTAGCACAAGGACCAACATAAGGATCCTGGTTCGAGCCCCAGGCTCCCTACCTGCAAGGGAGTTGCTTCACAGGCATTGAAGGAGGTCTGCAGGTGTCTATCTTTCTCTCCCCCTCTCTGTCTTCCCCTCCTCTCTCCATTTCTCTCTGTCCTATCTAACAATGACAACATCAATTATAACAACAACAACTATAACAATAAAACAACTAGGGAAACAAAAGGGAATAAATAAGTAAATATTAAAAAAAATTAAAAAAGAAAAAATGCTTCAAGTAGTTGTCATCTATGGCCATACCACCCTGAACAAACCCTATCTCATCTGTTCTCGGAAGTCATTAATTTTTAGAGAAATACAAATAAAGACAACAATGGGATACTACTTTACTCTTATGAGCATATCATACATCAGAAAGGATAGTAACAAAAAATGCTAAAGAGGTCTCATGGACAAAAGAATCTTCCTGCAGTTAGTGGGAATGTACATTTGTTGAACCTCTATGGAGAGCAGTGTGGAGAATTCTCAGAGGGCTAAAAATGGACCTATGTAATTACCCAGCAATTCCTCTCCTGGGGTTATATCCTAAGGAATCAAACATACCCATCCAAAAAGATCTGTGTATACCTATGTTCATAGCAGCACTATTTGTAATAGCCAAAATCTGGAAGCAACTTGGTAGTCTAAGAACAGATGAGTGACTAAGAAAGTCATAGTATATATGCACAATGAAATACTACTAAGCTATTAAGAATAATTAATTTACTTTCTTCACCTCATCTTGGATGCATGCTTGAAGGAACCATGTTGAGTGAGATAAGCCAGAAAGAGAAGAATGAATATGGGAAGATCTCACTCACGAACAGAAATTGAAAAATAACAGAAAAGGGAAGCACAAAGTAGAACTTGGACTGAATTTTGGACTGAGGGACTGTCAGTTCATGATGCATAATGGCTGGGGGTAAGAGTGTTTCACAGAAAACAGAAATTTTACACATGTACCAATAATTGTGTTTACTGTAAGCCATTCATCCCCCCAATATATCTGTATATATCTATGGGGGCAGGCAGTTATGCACCTAGTTGAGTGCATACATTGCCATGAGTAATAACCTGGGTTCAAGCTCTCAGACACCATCTGAAGGGCAGATGTTTCAGAATTAGTGAATCAATGCTGTTGGTGCCTCACTATTTCTCTTCTTCTCTATCTTCTGCTGCAGTTTCTTTTGGTTTATATCCAATAATGATAATAAATAATAATAATTTAAAAAGAGGGTCAATATACAGGATTGAATTTTATTACTGCTCAAAATATTTATAATATATATTAACAACTTTTTTACATAGTATGGCCTCCAATGCACTGAAGGAAATTTCAGTTCTGTAGTCTCTTTCATCCTGTTTATCTCCTTCTTCTCACTCCCTCTCTTCTTTGTCTTAATTTAAAAATGCACTTATACATATATATTTTCATTTTTTGTGACTTGGGTTATCACTAGAGCTCAGTGCCTCCATGATTTTACTACAACCAGGGGCTATTTTTTCTTTCTCTGTTTTATTTTTTAGGTAGAGGAGTAGTAGTCAAAGAGGTGGGAGGGGGGTTGAAGGTGGTGCATCTGATTAATCGCACATAGTACGAAGTGTGAGGACTCACATAAGAATCTTGGTTCCAGTCTGAGGCTCCCCAACCGAAAGGAGGGGTTGTATCATAAGTAGTGAAGCAGATATGCAGGTGTCTCTCTGTCCCTCTCTCTCTCTCTCTCTCTCTCTGTCTCTTCCTCCCCTCTCATTTTTTTTCTTATCCTATAAAAATGACAAATGACTGCCAGCAGCAGTGGATTCATAGTACCAGCTCCTGGCCCCAGCCATAACCCTGGATGCACACACGCACACACACACACACACACACACACACACACACACACACACACACACACACACACACACACACACACACACAATGTGAGAGAGAAACAAAGATACCTCAGCACTGCCGTACTGCACAAGAAACTTGGCGCCTGCAGGTGCTACCATGTGCAGGTTGGAAGATTGAATCCAGGTCCTTGTGCATGTTGATTTGTTTGCTCTACCAAGTTAGTCACTCCTGGTCCCCACAGATAATTAATTAATCAATTCATGTTCGCAAATTTTTAGTTTTCTTGTGGTGAGTTTTTTTTAAAAAAACTATTCCCCTAGCAACATTCACACATACAAAATATTACAACTAGCTATAGTTACACTACTTGTATTATATTCCATATATTCTGTAACAATTAGTTTGTAAGTACAAGCTTATACTTTTGGACTGCCTTAACCAATTTTAATCACCACTATCCCCTGTCTTTCTTTAACGAACATTAATCTGTTCTCTATATGTGCTTATTTTGTTTTGGTTCCACATGTGAAACCATATGGTACTTGTCATTGTCTAACTTATTTCACTTAGTACAATGACCTTAAGTCAATTTATATCACCACAAGACTTATTTATTTATGTTTTTGTTTATTTATTTTCCTCCCATCCTTCATTATTTTATTTTTCCAAGAGGAGGTAGGTGGGAGGATTCAGGGATTTTACACAGTGCCTCATACTTAAAAATAATGCATTTTATCATGGAGTTACATCCCTTGACCAAACATTGTGTACTGTCTTGTCATCTCTATGACTCTGCCACTCTGGGTTGTTTTGTTCATATATAAATAGAGAAATAGGGACAGGGAAAGGAGACACCATAACTCTGAAGTCTACCCCAATGCACTTGGGTCTGAACTCAAATTGGCTTTTGCACAGGGCAAAGAAAACACTCTCCCAAATAAGCAATCTTCCCTGCCAAACATTTTATACTTAAATTACTGAATAGTTTGTTTTTTAATTGTGTGGGTATTTATGTGCACCACAATTTCATTATCCATTAATCTATTCATGCATGCTTAATTTGTTTTCATATATTCATTATAAAAAATTACAGCAATGGCCATGGAGTATGCATATCTTTTGAGCTAATATTTTTATTTTATTTGGATAAATACCCAGAAGTAGAATTGCTGGAACTTATGGTAGTTTCACTTTAAATTCTTAAGGAACTTCCATAATGTTTTCCAAATGACTATACCAATTTATATTCACACAATAGTGCACAAGGGTTCCCCTTTCTGCATATGCTAATACATACTGATATATATTTTTTCTTTTTATAATAAACATTCAAGCAGGTCTGAAGTAATTTCTGTAAATTTATTTTAGGTGACATAATAATGACCTTTTTTTTTTATAAATATTGTCTTTTTATTAACTCAATTGAAAGAGAAGGAGTTTTCCTGGTAATTAAGCTGTTTTAAAATGTTACAAAGTGAATTTTTTTCCCTTGCAATAAATGAAAGCATTGTGATCTTTAGTAATTCTACTGTGTCTGTTATTCATGCTTAATTCTTCAGGAGTCAAGACTAATGAAGATGGTTTGACTTTAAAAAAATGCCCATGTTGGCCAGGTAGTGGCACACCTGGTTGAGTGCACGTTACAGTGTACAAGGACCCAGGTTTGAGTTCCCGGTGTCCACCTGCAGGGGGAAAGCTTTGCAAGTGGTGAAGCAGGGCTGCAGGTGTCTCTCTGTCTCTCTCCCTCTCTTTCACCCCTTCCCTCTCAGTTTCTGGCTGTGTCTATCCAATAAATAAAGATAATAAAAAAAGAAAAGAAAAGCCCACATCTTACTTTTAATGAGTGTTACACATGTTATAGGCACGTAAAGATGTCCGTTGAGCTAAATGGATATGTACAGCGAGAACAGGGCCTTGAACTTGCATCCTGGAGCATGGTGATGTGCACTCTACTAAGCAAGTCAGTGCCCAGCCTTTTGCTTTATGTTCTAATTGTGCCACCCAAGAATGAATCTTTCAGACAAGAACTCCGGTTTGCCTATGCTGCTAAACTTTACATAATGATAATACCATATACATTACATATGTTTGTTGGTCATTCACATTTCACTTGTTAAATGCCTTTCAAATTCTAATTGTATTTGCAATGACCGATATAGCTGATAAATTAAAACCTGATTGATGTAGATAGAAAGGACACAAATTTTCAGCATTTGCAATGAAGAAAGGGACATAACTGTCAGCCTGTTAAGTATTAAAATAATTAGAAAATGTTACTGACAACTTAGTGCTATAATATTGAGTGACCTACTTTATGCAATAAGTAAACCAGCTAGGTGTGTGGGTATATCCCAAAATAAACACTTGGAATTCCTTACCTTTCAAAAATCTTCAGCTCTCTCCTTAGACCCAATTAACTCATAGGACATTCAGGAAAAAGAGGAGTACATATCCAATAATGACCTTAATTATTATAAAAAATGGTAGCAATTATGATAGAGAATCAAAAATTATGATAGCAATCAAAAAGCAACCAGTTGTTTATGAAGAGACATCAAATAGACATGCTAAAGGCAGGTACAAATAAAACCTGACTATGGTGGAAGACCCTTTCTGAAGAAAACTTAATGGGTGTTCCTGATAATACACCTCCAAATGTGATATGAATGTAGAAATGATTTATGTCAATTAGATGTCTTATAGACTCATAAATCTTGCACCTTTCTCCAGGTTTTGGCAAAAGCAATGGAGAACTTTACTTGGTGAAGTGACTCTTCTTTTACTATTCGTGAACAAACATTGCAAGAAACTCTCTGGACATAAGCACCACCCACTTGGCAAGCTTATTTCCTGAAAGTCAACTTAGTGTTTATTATATATTTTATGGTTACTGCCATTTGAGTTGTATGCTTACATTGTTGTAATGAGCATTGTCCAGTAAATCATACTGTGATTGCCTTGAGTTTTAAGTGAAAATTCTCCACAGGTAAGCATTAGTGCCATTAAATTCTGAGCCTCATTATATGATACCACATTGTGATTGTGGTATCAGTATTGCTTTATGATTGTGGTATGAGTATTGCTTTATTCTTCAAATTGTTCTTATTGATCAAACATGGATTTGAATGTTACAAGATTTTAAGAGTACAGCATCACATCTACATATGAATGACAGTATAAAACTTACCACAGCCACCTACAAGACTCCTGTCATTGCACCAAAAATATATCTCCATCTACCTATCCTTCTTCATGTTTTATCTGACACCTACCATTGATTTCATAGTCCAAAAATTATTTTGTTTTCTATTATTTTTATCTTTAATTATCTGTATTACACATATGAGTGAACCCATCAGTAGTGTTCTTTTAACTTTTTACTTATTGCAAATAGTATACTCATCTGTAATTTCATTCATTTTGCCTCAAAGATACAATAGCATTTTCACTTGAAGAGTAATATTGCACTGAATGTATATCTCAAAGGTTCCTTATCTAGTAATTCCTTGTTGGACATTCCAAATAGCAGTGTGTCAAAGTTCTTTTTCTCCATATCCTCACCAGCACTTGTTTCCAATCTTTTTTGAGGTATAGTCTTATTGATATTTTAATTTGTATTTCTCTAATAATAAGTGATATTGAAAACTTTTCTTATGTCTGTGAGTTACCTGTTTTCCTTTGGAGAAATATCTGTTTAAAATTTGTCACTTCTACAACAAGGGCAACAAAAGGGAATAAATAAATAAATATTTTTTAAAATGTCACTTCTTTATTTCTCTGCCTTTTTGTTGTTGAGTTGTGTGGCTTCTTTATATATTTTGGGTATAAATCTTTTGTCAAAAGAGTGATGTGCAAATATCTTCAACCACTTGTTTATCCTTGTAGATATTTATTTTGATATGTAGAGAATTTTTATTGTGATGTAACCCCATTCGTCTTCCTGTCAGTTTTTGTTGTATTTTTTGTTGTGTCTCCAAATAAATCTTTGATATTATAATGCTAAATGTTTCCCCTATATCTTCTGGTATGAATTTTATAATCTAAGGTCTAATATTTCAGTATTTAAACCATTTTAGTTTATTTTGAAATTTAGTGTAAAGGGATGGTATAACAATTTCTTTACAAGTGCCTGTTCAGTTATCCAAACAAAATTTGCTGAATAAGATTTTTGAATGCTAGTTTAAATTTACTGTAGTATGAGAAGACATTTGGAATAATTTCAAAGATCCTGAATTGTGCCCCAGCATATTGTCTACCCTTTAGTCTGTTCCATGTGAATTTAAGTAGAATGTATACTTCATTTTCTGGGGTAAAGAGACCTGGAGATGTCTAGTAAGTTCAACCTATTTCATCATTTAAGGTTCTTGTTTCCTTGTTTATTTATTATTGGTTTAATCTGTGTATTTTAGAGAGTAGGGTGTTAAAATTTCCTACTTTTAAATATTGCTACCTATATATCTGTCTCCTTAGTTTTGATAAAAGTTGTTTTATATGTCATGATTATATTTCATTTTGGTACATAGATATTAATGAGTGTTAGATACACTTGACTTATTTCCTGATCATTATATAATAGTCCACCCTTTTATGGTATTACTGTACTATCTTGAAGTCTACTGTGTCAGACATAATATGGATCAAGGCTGTTTTGGGGTGCAGAAGGTAGGAGTTCTGGCTTCTGTAATAGTTTCACCACTGAACATGGGTGTTGACAGGTCGATCCATAACCGCAGCCTGTTTCTATCTTTCCCTAGTGGATGAGAGCTCTAGAGATACCAGAGTCCAGGACACATTGGTGAGGCTGTCTGCTCAGAGAAGTAGGGATGGAGTCATGGTAGCATCTGCAACTTGGTGCCTGGAAGATGGCATGACCTAAATTGAGACAGAATGGTTAATGTACAGGAACCAGAAAGTAGGATTAGAGCAGATGTGATTAGGGATTTTAGGGTAGAAAAAAGAAAAAAATCCACTTTAGGTATGTTTCTGGAGGCACACAAATATGGCAGTTTTGCTTGAGTTTGATAGCTAGCTTGAAATTGCATAAGAATATTGTCTGAGAGAATGGTGTCAGAACAGATAAAAAAGTCTAGAAAGTTGGATTAGGGCAGAGAGTAGCTCCCTTTCTTAAAAAAATTATTTGACTAAAATTAACTATTTACCTCCATCCCCTGATGGAGGATATGTATATATATTCCGTTTAACCATAGTATCTCATATGTTAAAGGAAATGATACTACACACATTGAGACAATACATAAAGAGTAATCCTGCATTAATGAAAACCTAAATGAATATGTGTTAGTACTCTTAGGCCACATAAATTCATTTTAACACTGAAAAAGATGCCACCAAATTTAGCTTTGGGTATTGCTACCTATATGACTAATCCACACTCCTAGCAACCAATTTTCTTCCTTTCTCTCATTCCCTCTTCCTACACTTTTTTTCCCCTTATAAGTACGGAGAGAAATAGAGAGAAGACGGCAAAAAAAGATACACCTGTAGCACTTCTGTACCACTTGTAAAGCCCTATCCCATGCATTGGGGAGGGGGTTGAACCTGGGTCCTTGTGCACAGTAATGTACAAGTTTTACAGGATTGGATGTTACTAAAATCTATGTCAAGAAACCTCCATTCCACAACCTCCACTTTATAGATATTAGTATACCACACATTAAAAAAAAAAAGACAGAAACTCCAACTGTTGTGTGGTATTCTCATATATATCAAGTGTTATCTCCTTGTTTTTATTTATGTTTCCCTGGTCATCATTGACTTTGAACATTTTTTCATGTCTGTATGCCCTTTGGATCTCATCTGTAAAGAGAAGAAGATTCTGCCCTTATCCTTCCCCCTCTTATTGCTCAGTTGGGTTGTTAGTCTTTTTATTGCTGATTTGGTGAGTTCATTGTGCATTTTGGTTATCAGTCCTATGTCTGATTTATGACACATAAAGATTTTCTTCTACTCTTTAGGTCGGATCTCTTTGTTATGATAATGATTGTTTTTGCTAAGCAGGAGATTTTCTGTTTGGTTCATTTCTATAGCTCTATTTTTTGCTTTTGTCTTCCTTGCAATTGTATTTGCATCATTGAAGATACTACAAAAACATAAATCAAACATAATTCTGCCTAATTTTCTTCAAGGCATTTGATAGATTTTAGTCTATTTTTTAAATTTGTCATCTATTGGGAGTTAACTTCTTTCTATTTTTTAAAATTTGTTCTTCAAATAAAAAAAAATTGACAAAACCATAGGATAAGAGGGGTAAAATTCCACACAATTCCATCCCTTGAAAACTTTCCTATTCTTTATCTCTCTGGGAGCATGGACCCTGAATCATTATGGAGTGCAGAAGGTGGAAGGTCTGGCTTCTGTAATTGCTTTTCCACTAAACATGGGCATTGGCAGGTTGATCCATACTCCCAGACTGTTTCAATCTTCCCTACTTACACAAATTTAGATAGTAAATCTTATAGCACATCAGGTTATATATAGAGATCTTTGTTATACATGCAGTCCATCGTTGGTTTAAATATCATTGTGGACTATTGTTGTGAACACAGTACACCAGTGGATAAGAAGTTGGACACAGCACATGGCCAATTGCTGCCTGCTGACAGAGAAAACAATGGTCTGCACAAATACACAGAGGCTGTGGGTAGGTCAAAAGGATTTTGTGGGATGATTGTAAAAGCATGGGAAGAACATAAGGGAACTCCCATCATAAAGATTGAGGTCTGAAAAGACACTCCACCTGTCAGCCTCTCCCTTTCAAGGCTTGAGCATGGAGGGAAAAGCTTTCCTGACTCAGTTTCCTCTTGTCAGTCTCCCAAGCATAAGAAAGGCCTACAACCCCTAACACTTAACTCATTCCCTTGTTAGAAACCAAATGGTTGCCTGCTTAAAGTTTACTATAAGTTCACCATCTTTGATCACATACAAACTATACTCCATCATCCTACCCTGTCAGTAGAATAATAGTAAGGCCCACACTCTATTTCCTCATTCTTTGATCACTACTCCATGTATCAATATTCTGCTTTTCTTTGTTTACCTCTCCCTTACTGGTATAATTAACATGTTTTTCTAAATACATTCAGTTAATTAACTCTCTTACCCAATCACCACTAATCATCATTGAACTGTCCTCTACCCCTATCAATTCTCTTCATTCCTTACCATGAGGGTTCTGACCTTTGAAAACCCACAATTATTATCACATGTGAAAAATGTCCTTTGTTCACTTCTGCTATTTAAACCCTGCCTTCTTTACAGTAAATTAGATTTGTTCGTAGATGAATGATCCCCTGGTTTCTGTCTGTTGTGTAGTCTCTAGCGCTAGCACAGGAAACCAGCTAGCTTACCCTGCTGTGAGGCCACCCACGTGAGTACCAGCAGATTTAAGCACTGCCAGTTGGAAGTTCAGCCCTCTATGGCCCCTGCTTCTTTTTGTGGTCAGACAGATCTCAGTTGATGGTGCTTGAGATGCCCGCCATGGCTGCCTCTCCTAAGAAGTGAACACATGTGACTCAGCTAGCTGATAAACTCTAAGACTCTTCTACAGCCATATGAGTAGCCTATATCTCTGCTGATAATTGTTTATCTCGTGGGGCTGAACTTTTGGTAACTAATTCATGGACTTATAAGATTGGATTATCTACTTCTGCCTATGATTTCTTATTTTGTGGTACTTAATATATTACATCCTGCACTACTGTACCACCATAATAAAGCTTTGGTTGTTTAAACCAGCTCCCAGCCACACCACAGCCAAATCCTTTACGCACCACATAGCAGTCTTTTTTATTTTAACTACAATGGACTACATGACTGTATATACCACAATTTATTTATTAATTCATTCATTGATAGAAATTAAGTTCTTGGTGAGAAAAATATCTAACTGGGTAGATTGGCTTTCTTGCAAAAAGTACAACTCATGTTCGAGTTGTTTCACCACATGGGGGTTCTGCATAACTAGAGGAAACTCTGGTCATGTGAGCAAAAGGCCTACTGTCTGGGAAGTCCAAGCCATTATTTCCATGAGAGTCTGAGTGGATTAACCCTGAGTCGCCCCACTTCCTGGGGTGGGGATGGGGGGCATTAGACAAGTCCTCCTGACCTCATGAACTTATGATGGATTGGCTTTTCTGGAAGGGGTACCTTCCAGTACATGCTCACACATTACCTTTGAACTAGGCCATAAATTACTGTGTATGGCAAAGCTATAACCCACCACAAATATCCTGGCTTTGTTTAACTGCCCCCCCCCACTGTCCAGAGATGCTTGCCATGCACCCTTAGAGAAAAAGGCCTACCTAGGCATTGTGAGCTCATGACTGGATCTGGTATGGTAACTTCCCAGCTCAGATAAAACACCTGACAAAGCAAGATTTAACTGCATTGTGTGTGTGGCTTAATGATTATCTTAACTTCTCTCAAACCTTAACTTCTCTCAAACCTTTTGGGTATATCTATCTGCTTGTAACACACACACACACACACACACACACACACACACACACACAAATGAGTTGTGCATGAGGCTTCTCCCGAAGCTGGTTGTGTGCTTCTTTCCTCTCCACTCACATCATCCTCATCAACAGGGCCCCCAGGACTCTCAGGGGCCGTCCTGTCTCCATTGCCAGTGGCCAGGGAGGCGGAGAACCCCGGGACAACCCACATGGCCCTGTAATATCTTCCATTTTCTCTCTCTCTCTCTCTCTCTCTCTTTCTCTCTCTCTCTCTCTCTCTGGTTCTATTTTTGAAACTTTAAATGAGCCTCATCTGACTTTCTATACTAGTTCTAGCAGTTTACAATTCCACCAACAGTACAACAGTTTCACTTTGCTTGACTTCCTCAACAGTATGTTACCTCATACTGTCTCTGGAACAAAAAACAAACAAACAAAAAACACATGTCTATTTAGCTCATTATGAATTCATTAATCTATTCAGCAAATAATTATTGTGTTTGATATATGAAATATTATTATAAGGATTTCAGATATAGCAGTAAAAAAAAGTCCTCACAATTATAATGTTTATGTTTACTGCTCTTGTGGGTAAAGAAACTTACTTTGATAAAGTATTTATTATTCATTAAGGTTCAGCATCTATAAAGTCAGATGTTAACTTCTTTTTGTTTTTTTTTTTTACAATACATACAAGTTATTCCTGTCTGGTTAAAAATAAAAACCCAATCTGAGAAGACAGCATAATAGTCATGCAAAAGATTTTCATGCATAAGGCTCTGAGGTCCCAGGTTCAATCCTTTGTATCACTATTGGCCTAAACTGAGCAATGCTCTGAAATTTTTCTGTATTTCTTTTTTCATGTATCTCTCGTTCATTAAAATAAATTAATATAAATAATACAAAAAAGCCTCTAAATTTTACAGTTGTATTGACTTATAGGACATTAAACAATTTTCATCTAATTAATTAGTGATATTAATATCAGCATTTCAGTATTGATTTTCTAAATGAACAAGGAAATCTCTATTCTTTTAAATCTCCTTTTGCCTAGTTTTATGATCCTTCTTATTTTCTTATTTAAATAAAAATTTGACACATCCTCATCTTATATTTGTTTGAGAATCACATTAAAGATATTTATAATTCATATAATTATAAGCACTCAATAATTTACTGTAGTTCTAATATACATAATGAAATGTATTTCTATTTTGTCCATTATTAGTAGATGCCTTATAGTAAAGAAGAATTTTTATTTT
Source organism: Erinaceus europaeus (assembly GCF_950295315.1). Taxonomy (NCBI): domain Eukaryota; kingdom Metazoa; phylum Chordata; class Mammalia; order Eulipotyphla; family Erinaceidae; genus Erinaceus; species Erinaceus europaeus. Next base: position 66,454,250 of record NC_080185.1, read on the forward strand.
AGCTTTTATTTTTCCTTATTAGTGAGTTAACAGTAGTTTACAAAATTATACAATTTTAGGGTTATATTTTCCACACTACTTATGTTATATATAATCTATCACACACACAAAATCCCTTGGTCCTTAATTCTCTCTGATGTTCATCATAGTTTGTTTGCAACTTATTTTGCACGTTATTTTATTTTACTTGTCTATATTCTACATATGATTGAAATTATCTGGTAATTCCCACAATGGAATTTTTTCTCTTCATCTTACCTCTTATAGCTTTAGGATTAGTGCATATATCCTTTCTTTGTTTAAATATACCGCCAGCTTCCAGTTCTATAAAGTTCTACATTCTTCTGCCCTCCAGAACATGAAGCAACTATTTTTATTTTCCTTGAAATTTCCTCTTTTATCATTCGTTTTCTTTGGTCAATTTCTACACTTTCCTTATTCAAATATTAAAATTTACTTTTTTCAGAGTCTTTGACTATATTCACTCCCTAAAATCTACTTCAAGATACTCTGCTATAGGTTACATTTTAGGATCATATCTAATTCTCCATAGACAAGTGCCAAAATTGGAATTTGTTAAGTAATTTGTAGTTTTATATGTTTCCCTTACAAAAAATTATATAGGTTTAGATGAATAAGAACAAGTATTTTACCTATTCCACATAATCTTGTTCTCAAGTCTTACTGCACTTTATTACTAGTTTACTCTGTTAGAAATGTGCTTAACGAATTAAAGAGTTCTGTCTACTCCTAGTGGCAAAATTACATCTTAGCATCTATGCTATTTCTCAAATCTGTATTTTTAAAGTGTGTCTTTTTCCTTAGTTGCAGGTCCCTATTTCCAGTTGTTTCTTAATGATCTATAGCTAAAAGGGGTTGAGCAGTAGCATGACGGGTTAGAAGCACATGGCACAAAGCACAAGGACTGTACAACACAAGGACCCCGCTCCCCAACTTCAGGGGGGTTGCTTCACAAGTGGTAAAGCAGGTCTGCAGGTATCTATCTTTCTCTCTTCCTCTCTGTCTTCCCCTCCTCTCTCTATTTCTTTCTGTACTGTCCAACAACAACAGCTATAACAACAATAGCAATAACAACCACAACAAGGGCAACAAAATGGGAAAAATAGCCTCCAGGAGCAGGGGCTTCATAGTGTTGGCACCAAGCCCCAGTGATAATCCTGGAGGCAAAAATAAATAAATAAATATATAAATAAATAACAAAAAAGTCTATAACTAAATATAATATATATAAACATAACTTATTCAAAACTATGTTCACTGAATTTTCTTATAGATCTGTATCTACTTCTCCATTTCCTATATAACTACTAGCTAGAGTTATCCACATTTGAACCTCAGAATCAAATATTGTGCCTATAATCCTTTCACTATATACATACAATTAGTTACTTAATCTTTTTACTTCTACCCCAAAGAAAGTTGATTACAATTATCCTTCTCTCATCTCCTCTCATAGTTTTGCTTTTCATTTTCCTTTTTTCTTTTCTTTTTTAAAATTTTTTAATTGTCTTTATTTATTAGATAAAGACAACCAAAAATTGAGAGGGGAGGGGTGATAGAGAGGAAGAGAGATAGAGAGACACCTGCAGCCCTGCTCCACCACTTATGAAGCTTCCCCCCTGCAGGTAGGGACTGGGGGCTTAAACCTGGGTCCTCATGCACTGTAGTGTGTGCACTTAACCGGTGAATCACCAGCCGGCTCCTCATTTTCCTTTTTTAAGAATACCAATAGTCCTCATTTCTCTCTGTGTTAAAAACACAGAAATCACTTAAAGACATAAAAAGGGGGTAGGCAGTGGCACACTTGGTACACCTTATACTGTGCAAGGATCCAGGTTCAAGCCTCTGGTCCCCACCTGCAGGGGGAACACTTCACAAGTGGTGAAGCAGGGCTGCAAGTGTCTCTCTGACTCTCTCCCTCTCTGTGTTCCTCTTCCCTCTCAATTTCTCTCTGTCCCTATCCAATAATAAAAAATAAACAAATAAAACAAAAAGTTAAAAATAAATATTAACAAAAAGATAAAATAATGAAATTTCCCAATCTTAATCTACTTCAATGAAGAAAAAAATTATTATGGGACTGGTTCAGTGGCGCACCTGATTGAGCATACATATTACAGTGTACAAGAACCCAGGTTGAGTCCCAGGTCTCCAACTGCAGGGGGAAATCTTTGCAAGTGGTGAAGCAGTGTTGCAGGTATAACTCTATGTCTCTCTCTCTCTATCTCCCCTATCCTTTCAATTTCTGTTTCTATCAAATTAATTAATTAATTAATTAATTAAAAAATTAAAAATCATTATGCTGCCATTACCTATAAATTAAGATTCTGGCCCCTCAGCATACTGTAGGAAACAGTTCACAATCTGACCATATCTATGTTGTTTTTCATTAGAATGAACAGATCTATCATCTAGAAATAAGACTATTTGCTTATTGTAGGGTATACTGTTGATATGTATCTGTTTCCATGCTTTTGTATATAATCTTAAAGTTTCTTTCTTTTTTAATTGATTTTATAATGATTGACAAGATTGTAGGATAAGAGGGATACAATTCCATATAATTCCCACTACCAGATTTCCATATCCCATCCCCTCCATTGGAAGATTCCTTATTATTTATCCTTCTGGGAGTATGGACCAAAGATCGTTATGGGGTACAGAAGGTGGAAGGTCTAACTTCTGTAATTACTTCTCTACTGGACATGGGCATTGATAGGTCAATCCATACTCCCAACCTGTTTCTACCTTTCCGTACTGGGGTAGGGCTCTGGGGAGGTGGGGTTCTAGGACATACTGGGGAGGCAGTCTGCCCAGGGAAATCAGGCTGGCATTATCGTAGCATGTGAAACTTGGTAGCTGAAAAGCACTAAGATGTAAAGCAGGACAATTTGTTTAATAATCAGGAACCTAGTGATAAGGATAAAGCAAATGAGATTTGGAGTCTCTATTTTGGAATAAGCTAGGAAATCTATTGTTCATTTTCTTCAGTTGTCAAGACTGTACAGATCTTTCAGTTTTCATTTCAAGGTGTGTGTGTGTTGGGGGGGGGGTTTATCTGAGATACAAAAGTCTGAATCCCTTAATAAGGTACAATTAACAAACGTTCTCCCTTTGTTGTGCTGCTTTAGACAAATGAGTAACACAGCATTACTACAATTTTCATATTCCTTAAATACACATAGTTCCCCATTCTTTTCCTCCAGTATTATTTCCTCTGTTCTCTGATTTCTTTCAGCCCTTTTTGTTGTTTTTTTATACATACTTTGGTGGCACACATAATCCAGATTGTAGGTACACTGGCTGAAACTGCTAGGGGTTCAGCATGTTTGGACATGTCCTGATGAACTGATGCAGACTCAATTTAGCCTGTTTTCTGAGGAGTCTTCTAGAAAAAAAACAAATCAATATGTTCACTATTGGGATTCAAATATATCTGGGCATGCCAAGCAAGTCAAAGGATCAACAAAACAAAACAATATCATCTGGAAGATGGAATAAAGAATGTTCAAAAGATAATAAAAATAAAATATATTTTTAGAAAAATCATAATGAACATAACTAATATAAAATTAACTTGAAAAGGAAAATAGAATTTTGAATATAGTGCAACCTCTGTTATTCAAATCTAGAAGGTGGTAGAGATCTAGCAACAGAACGTAATGCCAGTAAGGTAGTAAAAAACATGTACTACTGTTATCTTGATTTAATTTGCTCTTAGAGTCTGGCAAATCCTGGGAGACATATCTTTAAAACATTAGCAACAGTTTATGTTACTTGTTTTTGCCCATTGTCCTTGTACTATAATCATTGCATTTGAAGATTTTTTTTTCTCCAATTTGCTTCAGGGAGATTATTCTTTATTTATTTATTATTATTATTATTCATTTTCTTTTGTTTTGTCAAACTTCTTAGATATTTCTTCTTAATACCCTTTATCATCTCTCAAATTTATAAACATTATATTTTTCCAGGTTTATATTCAGTAATCTCTTTTGTTTACATTTATGGCGTGGTTAATCTCATTTAGGTTTAAGGCTTTAAAATACTACATGGAGGGGCCCGGTGATAGTACAGGTGATAGTACAGTGGGTTAAGTGTACATGGCGTGAAGCGCAAGGACTGGTTTGAGCTGCTGGCTCCCCACTTGCAGAGGAGTAGCTCCACAAGTGGTGAAGCAAGTCTGCTGGTGTCTTTCTATTCCCCTCTCTGTATTCCCCCTTCTCTCGATTTCTCTATGTCCTATCCAACAACTATGACAGCAATAACAACAACAATAATAATAATAACAATGATTAACAACAAGGGCAACAAAAGGGAAAAAATAGCTTCCAGGAGCAGTGGATTCGTAGTGCAGGCACCAAGCCCCAGCAATAACCCTGGAGGCAAATAATAATTAAAAAAAAATAACTACTTGGATAACTTTTAAAATTGAATCTCCAGCCTTGGCCTCTACCATGAACTCCAGACTCAGTCTGATATCCTGCTTAGTCTATGCACTTGGAAGCATAAAAGACAATTCAAAAACACTATTTCCTAGACTTTACATTTTTGTTTGCCTTTTCCACTGCAATGTAAGTATTAACATATTAGGAATTCTGTACTAAATTTTCAGTATCTGTAATGTTGTCTGCAATATAGAAAAAGCAGAAAACTGTTGAATAAAAGGATCAGTAATGTTAAATATGATTAACAGGACTGTAAAATATGCTATGAAGGATCAAAACTTAAAAGAAAATTAGAAGTGATATAGAATATTTTGGAGAGCAGTCATTAAATAATTCAGCTAGATGTTACTTTTCCGGATTTATGTTACAAATTCAAGAAATTCTTCAACAATTTTCCATAAAATGGAGAAATTTAAGAACACCCATTCACATAGTTTTCATACATGCCAACACCTGGCAGCTATCTAGTAAGTATATTTACCATTCTGTCACTCATATTAGAAGATATTTTGGTGATTTTGAATATTTTATCAATTTACATTATTTAAATTTTAAGTTGTATGTTATTTAAGTTATATATTTAATAAAGATTCCATGAGACATGAAGCTTATATCTACTTTAATCCTCCTAAATATGACATTGTTTAAATTATATTCTGTGTTCTACTTCCTTATTTTAACTTTTTACATGTTTAAACTATCTACTATGTGCTCAGTAAATATTTACTGAACAAAATAATGTGAATAAAATACATAAATATGATAGCAGTTTTATATACTTGCCTTTCTATGAAATATGATCTAACTTGATAGATGAGCTCCTAAAATAAAAGCTTATAGCTATCGAATCTAGAAAAAATAATTGATTATCTGGGACTGGGTATGGAAAGAGGAACATAAACAAAGTTTGGGGATGAAATTTTTCTAGGATTGATTGTGATGAAGTTTGACAAGACTGCAAATTAACTGAAAATTATTGAGTTTAATACTTAAACTATGGATAGGCCTTAATAAAGCTAGTCTTAAAAAAGTTAATGACGGAGCTTGGATACTAATGCAAAGGCTAATGCCTAAATAAGAAATTTAAGTCCAAATATAACCATTTTATTTAATACTTTAAGTAGTAAATAATTCATAGTTTATCAATATGTATAATAGTGCTAATGACTGCAATTTTTTTCAAAATTATAGTAGATGGAAAACTGTTATAAAAATACTTACTTCTATAAGCAAAACTTAAATATTTTGTTTCTACAATATGTAGTTTATTTAAGAACATTTTAAAGTTATTTCATAATAGAGTAAAGGTAAAAAAACAAAAAAGAAAAAAAAAGAAAGTGAGAAGTGAGACTTCCAGAGGTGTTGCTAAAGAATAGCAGCTGTTGCATTTTGCTCTCCTGGCTCAACTGAGAATAGCAAAGAGGTTCATCTGAGAATGCAACAAGATAAGACTGGGGTGACTTTTGGAACCCACCAAGCCACAGGTGAGTGCACACATGTGTGGCTCATGGACTTAAGGAGAGATTTCTGGGGCTAAAGACCATACCTACTTGGGAGCAGCTGGTACCAGTCTGGCAGTCTGCCACTTGAAAACCACGTCTGGTTGGCGGTCTGGAAGGGCCTGACCATTGAAGATGCCTGAGGCTAAAAACACTCAGCTATAAGAATGTGGAACCTGGCAGAACCAACCCATCCCTGGAATATGTGCCTGAGGCTAGCAGTTTCTTAAAACCACAGACCCATCAGACTTAAAATCAATGAAAATCGCCACTGAACTCTCACCTAACTTCCTTGTTCTTCTCACCTATAAGAATCTCACTCCCCTGACCCTGGGTGCAACTTCATCAGGACCCCCTACTCTCTCGGACCCACAGACCTCGCCAGGGAGCGCCTGAATAAAGCCCTTGTTGATAATATTTTTGGCCTTACTTTTTTCTATCAAGTCCCTTTTGCAACAGACCAGACCTTAAAGTCTGAGTTTTATCAGTACAAAGACTGCTGAAGGGGGGAGAAATTAAACCTCACCAATTTACAACAGCAGTGGAGACCCACAGTTGTAAATCACAGGAAGTAAAGGCATACCAATTGAAAGAGAAGTCAAACTCTCACTATCTGCAGATTACATGATAGTATACATAGAAATACTTTGGGAGCTGGGCGGTAGCACAGTGGGTTAAGCTCACGTGGTGAAGCACAAAGACCACGGTAAGGATCCCAGTTGGAACCCCTGGCTTCTCACCTACAGGGGAGTTATTTCACAGGCAGTTAAGCTGGTCTGCAGATGTCTCTCTTTCTCTCCCACTCTCTGTCTTCCCCTTCTCTCTCCATTTCTCTCTGTCCAATCCAACAATGACATCAATAACAACAACAATAATCACAACAATAAAAAACAAGGGCAAAAAAGGGGAGTAAATAAATAATAATAAATTTTTTTAAAATTAAAAGAAAAACCTAAAGTATTCAGAAGGAAGCTTTTGGAAATTATCAGGCAATATAGTTTCAGACTACAAATTTAACATATAAAGGTCAGTGGCATTCCTTTATGCAAAAACGAAGGTAGCAGAAGAAGAAATCCAGAAATCAATTCCTTTTACTATAGCAACAAAAACAAATATCTAGGAATAAATCTACCAAAAGAAGTGAAAGACTTATATACTGAAAATCATGAGTCACTATTCAAGGAAATATAAAAAGATACAAAGAAGTGGAAAGATATTTTATGTTCATGCGTTGATAGAATTAACATCATCAAAATGAATATACTACCTAGAGCCATATACAAATTTAATGTAATCCCCATCAAGATTCTACCTATTTTTTTAGGAGAATAGAACAAAAGATACAAATGTTTATCTGGAACCAAAAAAGACCTTGAATTGCCAAAACCATATTTAGAAGAAAGAACAAAAATAGAGGCATCACACTCCAAAAATCTCAAATTGAACTACAGGGCCATTATAAATCAAAACTGCTTAGTACTGGAGCATAAATAGACACATTGACCAGTGGAATAAAATTGAGAGTCCAGAAGTAAGCCCCCACACCTCTGGACATCTAATCTTTGACAAAAGGGCCCAAACTTTTAAATGGAAAAGGAGAGTCTCTTCAATAAATGGTGTTGGAAAAAATGTGTTAAAATGCAGATGAATGAAACTGAATCACTATATTTCACTAAACACAAAAGTAAATTCCAAGTGGATAAAGGACTTAAGAGGGAAATATTGGAAGAACTCTTTTCCATATAAATTTTAAAGGCATCTTCAAAGATACAAAGCTAATAAGAAAGAAGATTAAAAGAAAAACAAGCCAATGGGACTACATCAAATGAAAAGACTTCTGCACAACAAAAGAATACATAATATTGATTTTGTTTCTCTTTAGGAGCCTGAATCTTCTGTTAAGCATAAGTTATTTTAGGTCAAAAGTTATTTTAGATAAGTATATAATTAAATAAAACATTATAAGGCTTATTCTTAGTAAAGTCTATTGTACATACTGTTGTCAGAGTTTGGGGCACCAGTAGGCCGGGCTAACTTCACGGCGGTAGACAGAGACTCGTGGACACATGGCTGAGCAGAGAAGCTGTATTTCTTTATTCAGGAGCAACGATTCAAAAACTAGTCTAATCTAATCACCACACCATCACCACACCATGTCGTCCTCCATATTTCTCCTCCGGCGGCTGCCGCAGGAACTCAGGAAGTACCTAGGATAGGGGGCGGGGAGAAGGGAGAAGTGCCAAAGGCAAAGACTAAACCATGATCTCCTGGAGGCGGGGAGTGAGACCAAACCAATTGAAGCATACCAAAAATTCCCCCTTTCCTTTTTTAACTAATTGACCATAGTATCAGGAGTGTGGGGTTAACAGAAACCTATATCATATAGGCATTTAAAAAAAAGAAACTGGCATAAACATGGAGGAACATGTAAGCGAGCAACAGGAACCAGTGTGCTGCCAGGGGAAGGTCTGAGGGGGGCGTTTTTTTTGCCTCTGGGGGGGCGTTACTTGCCTCAACAAGCATTACCTAGCATGGGGGCAGGGTATGGCCTAGAGTCCCAAGGCACCTGGCTGCAGTCAGTCTTTGAGAAACCCAGCAGCATAAAGGAAAGCTACTAGTTTTGTGCAAAGTGTCCAAGAGGTGTACCAGTGAGTCCGATAGAAGTGCCAGTCCAAAGCAGATGTCCACCGAAGAATTGCCAGGGGGTGAATTGTTGTACATCTGTCTCGATGGGGAATGTCAGCCATCGGAATTCTGCTTTTCTGTAGAGAACTTGACCGCTGCAATTAACTTACTATGAAACAAAACTTGTAGCAGGTTAGAAGTTTACCACAATTGATAACTCTATTACAATTGGAAGTCTTTTTTAGTATGATTTTAAGGTTGTTTAAAGTTTAAACAATAAAATGTGGAAAGGTAAACAGAAAACCATGGAAAAAAAAAAGCTTCAGGCATGAGAATCATTAGCATAACCATTGTACTATCTACCCCACCCATATTCGAACACACACATAAACATGGTTTTCAAATACAAAAGGAGAAAACATTTTGTTACGAAGACATGTCATTTTAAACACGAATTTAGATCTGTACTGTCTAGTTGTTTGGGAGTGCGTTGTCTGGCGGTGGCTTCTTGCACAACTTCAGCTCCAGGAATAGTAGGTTGCAATCTCTGCAGGGATCTCTGCATAGTCTAGCTTTTCTGACTTCAGAGCCGAGTTGGGGATCTTGGCCAGTGGGTCCAGTCCCGGAAGGGAGCCCGTGGTCTCCAGGTGGTCTGGGATCTTCCCAGACTTCATAGCAGGAGGGCAGGCGGGCCAGCAGTGCAGAAGGCAAGGGCCAAGGTGCTCTGGAGTGGCAGCCAGGATAGGCTGCAGCCCTGCCCGCCATGCCCGCTGCCCTGCTCCCAGTGGCCGAGCAGTGTGGAGGGAGCCCGCACCACACAGCAGCAAGCTGGTTCATGTGGGTGGGCGGCAGGCGGAAATCAGTGTGTAGCCCAGAGAGAAATGCTCCAGAAACAGAAAAACAGTCTCATGAAGAAAGGGAAGAGGCCTTTGGAAACCTCTTTACAGGCAGAAAAGCAGCCCATAATGGATTCACTTACCTGGGGGTTGCGCAGGTTAGGTCCCACGTGGAGCGCCATATGTTGTCAGAGTTTGGGGTGCCAGTAGGCCAAGCTAGCTTCACGGTGGTAGACAGAGACTCGAGGACACACGGCTGAGCAGAGAAGCTGTATTTCTTTATTCAGGAGCAACGATTCAAAAACTAGTCTAATCTAATCACCACAACATGTCATCCTCCATCTTTCTCCTCTGGCGTCCGCCGCAGGAACTCAGGAAGTACCTAGGATAGGGGGCGGGGAGAAGGGAGAAGCGCCAAAGGCAAAGACTAAATCATGATCTCCTGGAGGCGGGGGAGTGAGACAAAACCAATGTGAAGCATACCAACAACAAATGAAAAGACTTCTGCACAGCAAAAGAATACATAATATTGATTTTGCTTCTCTTTAGGAGCCTGAATTTTCTGTTAAGCATAAGTTATTTTAGGTTAAAAGTTATTTTAGATAAGTATATAATTAAATAAAACATTATAAGGCTTATTCTTAGTAAAGTCTATTGTACATACTATGTACTAACATAAACCATTATTTTTCTATTTGAATATTATTTTTGTGTTATTAATTTTAATAAATGTGACATGTTTAACTCTAAATTGTAAATGACAATACGTACATATTGAAATAAAAATGGTATCATAGCAAGCAGGTAGGTGGTGCAGTGGTAGAACTCTGGCTGAGATGCTTGACTACCTAGTTCAATTTCCAAAACTGCAAGTGCCAGAGCATACTGTTCTGTATCTCGCTCTCTCTTTTAATTGAAGGACTGATGTTTTACAGTTGACAGTAAATACAATAGTTCATAAATGCATAACATTTCCCAGCTTTCCACATAACAATATAAACTCCACTAGGTCGTCTGCCAACAAGTAGCAGGACTTGAACCCTCCCTTCACCCACCCCAGAGTCTTTTACTTTGGTGCACTACACTAACTCCAATACAAGTTCTCCTTAGTGTTTTCCCTTGTGATCTTGTTTTTTCAAATTCTATCAGTGACATCATCCCATATGCATGCTTCTGTTTTCCACTATACAGTCCCACAGGTAGGCCACCCTGGTGTAGGTCTTCTCCTGCATTTTCTGGTCAGTTTTCTGTTCCTAATTGTAAGCACAGGGCCTCCACCCTGTTGCTCTAGCCTCTGAGGGAAGTAGCAATGGAGACTCACAGTTGCATTTGGTGAGTCATAGTGGAGTTCTCTCCTCCCTTCAGCAGTCTTCTTGTTCAGAAAACAGACTGGAGGTGGTGCATCAACTGGTAAACTGTTGGACTGTCACCAGCCACTCAATCTCTCCTTAGGTTCCTCCCTGTCCATGAGCCACACGTGTGTGCACTTACCAATGATTTGGTGGGTTCCTGAAGTTGTTCTAGTCCTATCTTTTTGCGGTCCCAGGTGATCTTCTTTATTATTCCTAGTTGACCCAGGAGAGGAGAGAAACACAGCTGCTTCTGCTCCATAGCCCCCCCTCCAGAAGTATGAATTTCCCCCTTAATACTACCTTAGATGTGCCCTAAATATTTTGATAACTTAGGTCTTCATTTTTATTTGATTCTAGCCCAGAGGCTTAAATCTCAGAACATATCTTTGATATAATTGTCCTGCAATGTTTCACCAAATTTCTCTTCTATAAATTTTAGTTTCTGGTCTAATATCCAGATCATTGCTCCAATTTGATTTGGCTTTGTTGTATGGTGTTAAATGGTGGTCTGGTTCACTTTTCTACATGTGGCTATCCAACTTTCCCATAACCATTTGTTGAAGAGACTTTCTTCATCAACTGAATGGTTTTAGCCCCTTTGTCATATATATGGTGGCTGTATATGTGTGCTCATTTCTGGGCATTCAGTTCTGTTCCATTGATCAAAGTACTTATTTTTATTCCAATACTACAATGATTTTCATACTACTCCTTTGTGGTATGAACTGAACTTTGTGAACATGTTATTTCCATTTTATCTGGTTTATTCTCAAAACTCTCAGAAATGTGGGTCCACACAAATTTTTAGACAAGTTGTTATATCTTCTTGAAAATTTTCAATATAACTCTAATAGGGATTGCACTGACGTTATAGACTGCTTTTTGTAGAATGGCAATTTTAATAATGTTTATTCTTCCAATCCAGGAATAAAGAATATTCTTCCATTTATGTGCATTTTTCTTTATATTTTCCCCTTTTGTTGCCTTTGTTGTTTTATTGTTGTTGTAATTATTATTGTTGTTGTTAGGTAGGACAAATAGAAATGGAAAGAGGAAGGGAAGACAGAAAGGGAGAGAGAAAGATAAACACCTGCAGACCTGCTTCACAGTTTGTGAAATGACTCCCCTGCAGGTGGGGAGCCAGGGGCTCGAACCGGGATGCTTACTCTGGTCCTTGCACTTTACACCATGTGCATTTAACCCGCTGCACTACCACCTGATCCCCCCTCTTTATATCTTTTAACAATGTCCTATTATTATGCCTGTAGATGCATAAACTTTGTGAGATTTTGGTTATTTTTATCTTATGAGGTTTGATTGTAAATAGTATTTAGTCTTTTATTTCCCTTTAGACTCAGAAATGTTAACAGATTTATGTGCATTGATTTTGTATTCTGTTACCTTGCTAAATTTACTAATTGTATTCAGTAGGGTTTTTTTATGGAGTTTTTGAGGTTCCCCTGCTTACATTATTTTCTCATTAGCAAATAACAATAGTCTAATTACTTAATTTCCATTATGTATACCATTGATAACTGTCTCTTACTGATTGCAGTGCTGAAGACTTGGAGGACTATGTTGAATATGGTGGTGATGTGAACATCTTTACCTAGTTCCAGAATTTAGAAGGAAAGTTGAGAATGATGTTATCTGTGGTTTTATCATAAATGGTCTTTATATGTTAATGTATTGTCATTCTATTCCCAATTTCTGGAAGGACTTTATCTTAAATGATGTTGGATCTTGTCAAAAACCTTTCCACCATCAATAATCATGTGATTTTTATTTTATTTTTGTTGATATGTGGATTACATTGTTTGACTTCTATATGTTGAATTATCCCTGTTTTCCAGGAATGAATCCCACTTGGTCCTGGTGAAGTATTCTCTTGATATTTTGTTGGCTTCAGTTTGCCAAAATTTTTTTTCAAGAGCTTTGCATCAATGTTCATTAGGAATGTAGGTCTAGATGACAATAATAACTACAACAATAAAAAAAAGAAATGTAGGTTTATAGTTTTCTCTTTTTCCCTTTTTTTTCATTTATAAAATAAAACATACCAACAAGACCATAGGATAAGTGGGGTACAATTCCACACAATTTCCACCACCAGATTTCCATATCCCATCCTGTCCCTTGAAAGCTTTCCTATTCTTTATCCCTCTATGGGCATGGATCCAGGGTCATTATTTGGATGCAGAAGGTGGAAGGTTTGGCTTCTGTAATTGCTTCTCTGCTGAACATGCGCATTGGCAGGTCAATCCATACTCCTAGCCTGCCCCTATCTTTCCTTAGTGGGGCAGGGCTCTGGAGAGGTGGGGGACCAGAGTTCACTGGTGAGGTCCTCTGTCCAGGGAAGTCAGGTTGGTATCATGGTAGCATCTGCAACTTGGCGGCTAAAAAAGCATTAAGATATAAAGCAAAACAAATTGTTTAACATCCAGGAACCTAAAGGCAAAAAATATAGCAGATGAGTTTGGAATTTCCATTTTGGAAATAGCTAGTAGGCCTATTTCAGGTATAAACCAAGGGGCCCATGACTTTACTAATTTCTGCCTAAGCACAACAGCTAGCATGCAGGTGGCACAAAGGTTATTGTCTGGGGAGATGGTGTCAGAGTTGGAAATAGGACTAGAAAGCTGGATCATGGTAGAGAGTAGCTGCCAAATATGGGAAAGGTATATAAGTATCATTTTATTGGGTCTTTTTTTTAATGCCTTTCTAACTGCTTGCTCTTTCGGGTCACTGCAAACTTTTGTGCACTTTTGCTTTAAGGTGTATATTTTCCCCCAACTTATGGGTACATATGCACATGTTTTCAGTCTCATAGTCTCTCTATATATCTATATCTAAGTTTTGTGGCTTTGTTGGGAGATGCACCACCTGATATGGAATTGAGAAGTCCTATGACCTAGGAACAGTCTCACCATAGTGCTGGAGTTGAAGGGTTGGCATTCCATGCCTGGTGTCTCTGGACACAGTCTGAAGTGAAATATGTCCAGGTGGTACTGGTTGCTTTGATTTGGTCAAGCTCAGCAGGTGCAGTATCAAATGGTATGGATCGAGTGGAGCGTGCAGGAAGACAAGCCATGCCTTGGAGTTTCCAGGACTGGGAGAATATGGATTTTATAGAGAGTCGGGAGGGTTCCTACTGTCTTGGAGTTTAAGAATAAAATAGATAGTTATTATTGTAACAAATTTATTAGGGAATTTGGTTTACTTTGAAAATCCCATGGTTAGGATTTGCTGTATCATACAAGACCTTACGATGATTTATGTCATTTAATGCTATTTACATATAGCTGTATCTTATATACACAAGCAGTTGCTTCTAGTATCCCTGGTCTATTATTATAGGTGATTTAATATTTCAATTAAACAGTCATAGTTAGAAATATATTGAAAATTTGATCCCACTGTTAAAATTTAATCAGGTTACTGATTTGAAAACTTAAGTACTTACACTGAAGGAATATATAATGGGGTCTATTCTTTTTTGATAAAATCTTTCACTGCTTTGGGTATCAGAGTGATGTTAGCCTTACAGAATGTGTTTGTGAATGATTCTCTATCTTCAATTTTCTGAAAGATTTTGAGAACAATTTGTTCTATTTTTTTTCTTGGAAAGTTTACATAATTCATTAGTAAAGCCATCTGCACCTGTGCGTTTATTCTTGAGCTGTTTTCTGAGTACTGATTCATTTTCTATACTGGTGATTGGACTGTTCAAGCTATCTACATCTTCTCAGTTGGATGAATCTAGGAATGCATTCATCTATGTTGTCCAATTTATTTGCATAGTGAAGTTACATATCCAGATATAATTCTTTGTACTGCCCATCTTCAGTTATAATTTCATCTTTTTCATTCTTGATTATTATTATTACCACAGCTTTATCCATTTTCCTTTCCATTCCTATCCATTTTCCTGCTTTTGGTTTTATTAATCTTTTGGGTTGTCTTTCTGGTTTCTAGTTCATTAATTATTTCTTTAATTTTGACTGTTTCTTTCTTCTTACTTTTGGGTCTCCTTGTTGCTACTTTTCTAGTTGGTTCAGTTGACATATTAGATAACTTAACTGAGATATTTGTTGTTTGTTATGTGGGCCTGTATTGCTATAAACATCCCACATAGGATAGCTTTGTCATGTGTCCCAGGATCTGGTAGTTTGTCTCTTTGTTTTCACTGTTCTCCAAGTAAGTTTTAAAATATCTTTTGCTTTCTTCAATGACCCACGTGTTATTCAGAAGCACATTGTGTGGTTTCTATATTTTGGGTGTATTTCTTTTATTTTCCTCTTTTTTTATTTTTTTCTTTCATTCTTTTTTTTTTTTTCTTCTTCTTCTAGGGTTATTGCTGGGGATCAATGCCTGCACTACGAATCCACTACTCCTGGAGGCCATTTTTTTCCCATTTTGTTTCCCTTGTTGTTATTGTTATTGTTGCCATTGATGTTGATGTTGTTGGATAGAACAGAGAGAAATCGAAATAGAGAGAAGAGGGGAGACAGAGATGTGTAGAGAAAGATGACACCTGCAGCCCTGCTTCACAGCTTGTGAAGTGACTGCCTCTATAGGTGGGGAGCCAGGGGCTCAAACCTGGATCCTTATGCAGGTCCTTGTGCTTTGCGCCATGCACACTTAATGCTCAGCGCTACCACTGGCCTGAATATTAAGTCTTTTTTAAGTTGTTCTGGTTCATCAACATTGAAGTGTATTGCTCTACCTAGTTCTATTATATCAATGATTTGGAATTCATTTATTTATTTATTTATTTTATGAAGGGCAACTTTCAGTAATTATTTCAAGGCATATTGGTAGTGGCAAATTCCTTCAGTTTTTGTGTATAAGTGATTTTCTGCAGAAGCCCCACTTGTGATTAGGCCTATTTTCAGGTGATTTTTCCTTGCTTTAAATAGTTGAGCAGGTGAGTGATATGCCACAATTAATGCTCCATGACTACCCTCTGAAATAATATTTCTTAAACTCGATTGATTTTAAAGGTCAATCACATCTATAGAATCCTCCACAGCAATAATTTTATTAAAATATCCCTAAATAACCGGCTACTACAACCTGGCCAACTTGACACATAAAATCATGACAATAATTATTCAAGAGAGTATTACAAAATAATTTTAAGATTTCTGAGAGTTATTTAAAATTATGGATTACTGTGAAAATTTTGATAATGAAACAGAAAAGAGTAAAAATTGTTGAGACTGGTTGATGGTGTACCTGGTTGAGTGCACACATTACAGTGCTGAAGGACTCATTTTAAACATCTGTCCCCACCTGTAAGAGGGGAAGCTTTATGGTGATAAAACAGTGCTAGTGCTACTGCTCATTCTCTCTCTCCCTCTCTCCCTCCCTATCTTCTCCTTCTCTCTTAATTTCTACCTGTTCTATACAAAATAAGTTAATAGTATTTTGAAAAGGAATACAATTACATTTAATAAATATGTTAAAATTGTTAGAAGTCACTGGTAAAGTTCAATTGTTTTTTCTTCTCCAAAATGTCTTTTTATATTCATAGAAGCATTTGTTTTTAAAAAAATAACAGAAGCTTCTATATCTAATATATGTAAAAACAAAGATTTTATGGAGCAGATATGGAGACTCACAGAGGACACTTTTAGTTCTCTGTCATATCAATCTTGATAGCTAACACTGCTATAGAATCCAGGATATCTCATTATACTTTTTATAAACTGTTAATATGTTTGAATAATAAATTCAAATGTCTTCAGGAACAAAACAACTTAATGAAATAGTTAAATGTATCAGGAACTGATATTTTAACTGCATTACCATGGAGAAATTTAAATTTCTGAAAATTCTTGATTATTAAATAAAGTCTGCTTTGTTTCTGTTAGTTAGTTTTTTATTTTTTGTCATTACCAGGATTTCATCACTCTGAGTTGATTTTGTCACATCGAGGGGGGTAGGGGAAGGAGTAGGGGAGAGGAACACTTCTGCGATAAAGTTTACCAGAGTGCCATAGAAACAAAGAACTCTAACACAGATCACATGCATTGCAAAATGAGCATATTACCAGGTGAGTTATCATGCTGGCCCAAATAAGATGTTTCTTTAAAATATATATTTTATTTTGAGAGAGAGAGATAGACACAGAGAGAATGACTGCTCAGCTCTGGTTTATGGTGGTGCTGGAGATTGAACCTGAGACCTTGAACCCACAGGCATAACCATTATCCTATCTCCACAGACTAACGTTTTGCTTGTTTGTTTTTACAAATGAATTAGAATTGAACATTTCCCCCATTTCTCCTCTACCACATGTGGATGCACATGTGCACACCCATTCAAATACATAACACAGTATTATAGCATTTGAATCCCATTAAATAATATTAGTTTTCATGATTGCTAATCTTCCCTTCAGAAATAATTATTTTCAAATTTAACTAGAAAAATATATTCAAAGATTTATAGGGAGTGTCAAATTGTTTATGTATAAGGAATAAATGAAAATCACTGAACAATTTAAAAAAAAAGTTTGTTCTTACTTCAATAGTTGTCCCCCCCCCCCGTGAGGTATTTAGTTTGTTGTTAGTTTCCTTTCTTTATTTACTTTAGTCAGGCATATTTAATTTTCTCTCCCATTCAAAAGGAAATACACAACATTGTAATTACCTGAAACATAATAGAGTAATTAGATAGAAAAGGTGTACAGAATTTTTATAGAGTTCTCACTTGGTCATGTAAATCTGTTCAAGGATTCCTTGTATTGGTCATGTTCCAACCACTATGGCAGTATCTGTTACTAACTAGGTTTATCTACCTTTTGAATTGAAATTAATAACAGAGCACATCATTCTTTATGATTGTATTTTTTTGATTTTTAAGGGGACAGGAAATAGTAATAAGCATGTTAGAGGAACTATTTTTGAAAGAAAAGTTTAATTTGGAGCAGAATAAAAAGCTTTTGATTTGTACTGTGTATTATAAGGATGAAAATGATGGGATTATGCATAGTTCTCAGCATTGCGTACCTAACACAGCATACTTAAAATGTGATTTTTGTTTCAGCTTGGCCTCCCAAAGAAGTAGACATGAATAAGATATGTCTTCATACAGTGTCTGCTATTTTAAAAAGATACTTCAGACAAAAGCTTTTGTCAACCATGAAAGGGTTTGTATTCCTGAGATTTTTTGCCTTGCTTTGCATTTGTGTTTGAGAGAACACAACAGGGCAATGTACATAGGTAGACCCTGTTAGATATCCAGTAGAACTGATTAAATTGATTCCTTCAGACATTATGTATATATTCTTATTTTTCTCAAACAATAACATAACTAGAAAATTAATTTTTGAGAAAAGAAAACTGGTTTGAGCTGCAATTATGACAATCACCATATCTGTTTAGTCTGCAAATTAGATTTTTATCCAATTTAGGACATTGCATTCATTTATGTAATTTACTATGTACAAATTTCATCAATATTCATTCAGAGAAAGTCAGCATACCCCAAGAAGTACATTTCACATGTTTGCAATATGGGAAAATAAAACAGTATAGGTATTTGGTCTGTTATTCTTAGATGCCATTGTGTTACCTTTATTAAAGTTACGACAATCTCCCAGGTTCTAATGCTTAATCAGTTCTACAACATTCACTCCACTACCTAAATTATTATAAAGATGAAATTTAATTTTTTTCACAAACTCTAGTGTTTATCCTTGCGTGGGAGGGGGGACACTTAAGAGGAATGCACAGAACCATGGTGCTGGGTACAGTGCAGAACTATTTCCCTGTAATCTTATGATCATGTAAACCATTATTAAATCATTACTAAAATTAAATTTTAAAAATACAAAATTTAACTTGTTAGAATGACATATTATTGTTGAAGGACTGCAGCAAAAATTCTTCCATAATCAGTCAGCCTTAACCAAATATAATACTAAAGCTTAGTTTTGCATCAAAGAAGTACTAAACCAGGAATTCTAGGGGAGAAATCTGAAGTTTTAAAATTTCAAATAAGGTGTTAGTCGATCAGGTAGGCTATATCCCTTGCCATGCATGTGGCCCATGTTCTCACCTTGGCACTAAGGTAGGAGTTCTATGGTATGGTACTAGGGAAGGTTATACTGCTATGTTGTTTCTCCCCCCCCCCTCTCTCTCTCTCTCTCTCTCTGTAACTGACTTAAAAAGTACAATGAAATTCCATGAGACCTCAGATCCTCAAAAAAAAAGATTTTTTGAAAAACAGCAAAATGGGACAGTGCCAAGACTGCAGGAACATTAGGTCATTAGGTAGTGGGTGGAATATTCATGTACTGTCATAGTCAGGAGAATTTTAAAGAAAAAGGTGTCATAAATAAAAATTATGCCAGAACAGTAAGCATAAATATGGTTATGTTGGACAAAGTCAGTTTGTTAATTGAATGCCATTTCACACTAGGTATTACTTTTAAAAGTACAATTTTTATACCAATTTTAAATTCATAATTAAAATTGAGTAGAATGCAAAATTTCCCATATGGCCCTATTCTCTCTAAAAGCCTCCTTGCTCAACAACATTCCAAAACTATAGTAGTGTATTTGGTACAATTGATGTATCATTATCACTCAGTTCTAATAGTTTGCCTTAGTGTTTACTCTTGGTGTACATCATATGTTGACTGACAAATGTACAGAAATGTACAAACCTACAGAATTTTTTCACTGAACTGAAAAAGTCCTGAAATATGCCTATTCATATGTTGCTTTTCCCTAAATCCAAGTAATCAGTGATATTGTGTTGTTGTTGTTAATACTAGGACTTCATTAATGTATGCAGACATTTTTCAGATAGAGATACAGAGACAGAGAGAAAAAGACACCAGAAAACTGAAGCTTCCTAGAAAATGGTGGTGGTAAGTCACCACACCCCCCACCAAATATGTATTTTCCTATTTTTTGTGTGTTATTCTCTGTATGTTCACTATTTTATTAAACACTTCAAAAAAATTGGGGTTTTATTAATTTTGACTACTTATTGCCTGTTTTCAGTTTAATTTATTCATTTTTGTTTTTGATTTATTATTCTTTCATTAACTTACTACTTTTAAATTTCATTTATTTGTTTAATATATATATAATGAGAGGGGAGGATAAGATACGGGGTGGGAGGGAGAAACCTGCAGCACTGCTTCACCACCAGTGAAACTTCTCTTCTGCAGGTGGGGAATGAGAATTTGAACCGAAGTTCTTGTGCATTGTAACATCTGCACTCAACTGGGTGCCCACCTGCCTGGCCCCAAATTTATTTTGTTTAGCTTACTAATATACTAACATATATTCTACCTCTCCCCCCAACACCCCCACACCCAAAGTACATTAAACCCTGTAAAAACTCCAACATATTAGTTCCACCAAAATAATTCACCTTGTAGGATGCCTGCTTTATCTTGTATGTGAAGCAGGTAGTCGCCCCCCCCACCCCATTTGAAAAGGTCAAAGACATGAAACCTTCACCGAGGGATGGGGAAAAAAATGGTCTTGTAAATGATTTTTCCATAGTCCTTGCACATTATAATATATGCATTCAACCAGGTCTGCCACCACCAGGACCCTGGATTATTTCTCTGAAGGAATTCAGATGGGATTTCCTTCCATAGTAATTGTTTTGACAACTTGGTGGATTTCCTGATGGTAAAGCTCAAAATTGTTGGTACCCCAACTTACACCCCACTGAAACTGAACATTGTAAGGTTGAATTTCTTTTTTTTTTAAATTAATTAATTAATTAATTTTGTTTCCCTTGTTGTTTTTACTGTTGTAGTTATTATTGATGTCATTGTTGTTGGATAGGACAGAGAGAAATGGAGAGAGGAGGGGAAGACAGAGAGGGGGAAGAGAAAGACAGACACCTGCAGACCTGCTTCACCGCCTGTGAAGCGACTCCCCTGCAGGTGGGGAGCCGGGGGCTCGAACCGGGATCCTTCCGCTGGTCCTTGTGCTTAGCGCCACTTGTGCTTAACCCGCTGCGCTACCGCCCGACTCCCCAAGGTTGAATTTCTTAAGTAGGAGCTAGAGCCCTCTAAGGTATTACTTATCTTCTATTGGGAACACTTCTCCTTTTTTTGGTGGATGGACAACTAGACAAAACATGAAAAGCAAAAAATCTAGGTCTCCAAACATACAGTCCTACCTACCACCTGTTTTTTTTTTAAAGCAATCATGAGATGACTAAAGTGAAAATGTTTTAAACGCTTTGTTGTACTATCCCTACTATACTCATATTGTACAATTCTTAAATAAAGTCTTTAAATTTACACAAAGGATTAAAATATAGAGTTATGGAATTCCTCTATGGTATCAGGCAGAAATGGACAACTTTAGACTATTTCATTGACTTAGTTCTTTTACAGATTTTAACTTTTAGAGTTGTCCACTCTGTGCCTGGATCAATTGGCCAA
This sequence comes from Erinaceus europaeus, assembly GCF_950295315.1. Taxonomy (NCBI): domain Eukaryota; kingdom Metazoa; phylum Chordata; class Mammalia; order Eulipotyphla; family Erinaceidae; genus Erinaceus; species Erinaceus europaeus. The sequence continues at coordinate 66,475,460 of NC_080185.1, forward strand.
TTACAGTTTAGCTTTTCTTATCCAGGGTCACATGGAAGTTTATGCTGGTATACTTCTGTTATAGTAAGTTATTGCTCATATACCCATCTGTATACTTAATTTGATCTCAATTCTCTGCTGGCTGAAGATGTCAGTAGATATTTCTTTTTCTTTCTTTCTTTCTTTTCTTTTTTTTTTTTTACATGTCATCAGGATAGAGTGGCAACTTCTAAGTTTACATGCCAGACTGGAAACTGAATACCTGTATATTACTGTTTTACTTTCATTTTAAAAGCACTGTCAAGTGGAATATTTTGTTGATTCCATTCTATTTTGCTATAAATTGACCTACACATTAAATCCAGTACTCAACATTGAGAAAAGATTATTTACTATAACACAAAGCTGCTCTTCTCACACCGTGACAGGTAACTCCTGAAACTGTTGAGTAGGGTGCTCTCAACACCAAGCATCTCAGCTTGTATGGAGATGCCCCTTAGAGCCTCCAGAGGTTTTAAAAATGACTCACAGGTATAATTGGTTTAAGTAAACAGATGTGCTCTTGAATAGTTGTACGCTAATTGAAGTTTTGTTAATTGAATCATAGTTGTAGTTTAGTTTATGAGAATTAATTATTTAAAGATAGTCTTTTGGTAAATGTATTTATAAAATAAATACTTGTTCTCTATTTCATCATATTGTTGGGTAAATTAAAGTTTTCATATTTAGTTACTTATAGTTATTTATAATTCTAGGTCCATGTAGGAAGAAACACATACCTGTAATTCTTAATAACAGCTGTTGACTCAGCTGAAAGTGTTTATATATTATCCTGTGTGTGTGTGTTGTGGGGATGGAAGCAGTTTCCTACACATCATTTTAAAATTTTTATTTATTTATTGGTTTATTGCCACCAGGGTTATCACTGGGGCTCAGTGGCAGCATTACAAATCCACTGCTCCTGGATGTCATATATATGTATTTTCTTCTTTTTCTTTTCTAATTATTTTATTAGTCAGGAAAGAGAGAAATTGAGAAAGGATGGGCAGGTAGAAAGAGGGAGAGAAAGAAGATAGACTTCTGCAGACCTGCTCCACCACTTGTGAAATGGAACCCCTGCCTGTAGGACTATGTGAAAGCTTGGTAGAGCTTAGGGGAGCTCTCCCATCCTTGGATGGAGGTCTGGAAAGACACCCCACTTGTTGGCCTCTCCCATATAAGGATGAGCTAAGAGGGAAAAGTCTTCCATGACTCAGTTTCCCCTTATTAGTCTCTCAAGCCCACAGAAAGCCTACAAGCCTCTCACATTTAGTTCCCCCTGCTAGCAGGCCAAATTGCTGCCTGCTTGAGGGTTCACTCAAAGATCACTAAGGTCATTCAAAGTTCACACATTCACTATAAGTTCACCTTTTTGACCATATAGGAGAACACACTCTATCATACACCCTTGCCAGTGACTTGGCAGTGAAACCCCACATCTATTTCCTTGCTTTCCTTTGATATCTATGGTTTAGATCAAGCCTTGTCTCTCTCTGTTTCATCTCCCTCTACTGGTTTAGCCACTATGTTTTTCTTAATACCTTTGGATAATTAACATGCCCACATCATGGAAACTAATTGTCCTAACCTTTTGGTACCACATCAAATCTTGCCATTCCTACCCCTCCCCACTATAGGTGCAAGCTGACCTTTAAGAAACCTGTAATTTCTGGGAGAGTCAGGTGGTAGTGCAGCGGGTTAAGTGAAGGTGGTGCAAAGCGCAAGGACTGGCCTAAGGATCCCGGTTCGAGCCCCTGGCTCTCCACCTGCAGGGGAGTCACTTCACAAACGGTGAAGCAGGTCTGCAGGTGTCTTTCTTTCTCTCCCCCTCTCTGTCTTCCCCTCCTCTCTCCATTTCTCTCTGTCTTATCCTACAACAATGACATCATCAACAACAACAATAATAACTACAACAATAAAACAAGGTCAACAAAAGGCAATAAATAAAATATTTAGAAAAAAGAAACCTGTAATTTCTGACATATGTGAAACACGTTCTTTGTTCTGTTTGCTATAAAGCCTTGTGTTTTACCCTAAATAAATAGAGGTTCATACGATAATTTCTCCTGGTGTTTCCTTCTTTATATGTGCTCACTACAACCAGTAGTGGAAGGCCAGAGGCCTATCTCCTGGTTGTAGGCACTCCACGTGAGCGCCAGCACCTGCCTCTGCAAGTGGAGGGCAGGACTCAACCAGCTCCTTGTGCATGATAATATGTGAACTTATTTATTTATTTATCATATATATATGTATATATTTACTTATTTATTCCCTTTCTTGTTGCCCTTTTTTATTGTTGTAGTTATTGATGTCATCATTGTTGGATAGGACAGAGAGAAATGGAGAGAGGAGGGGAAGACAGAGAGGGGGAGAGAAAGACACCTGAAGACCTGCTTCACCGCCTGTGAAGAGACTCCCCTGCAAGTGGGGAGCCAGGATCCTTACTCTGGTCCTTGCACTTCACGCCACTTTCACTTAACCGGTTGCGCTACCACCCAACTCCCTTATTTATTTTTATACAGGTGTGCCACCACATGCCCCCATGTTCCTGCTTTCTTAGGGAAACCCCATGGACTTTACAGTGCCAGTGGGAAATGAAGATTACCTGGCCCACCTTAAGAGCGATAGAGCTCTTAAGGCTTCCCAGAACAAGCTCTGTTATGGTAGTCACTGCAGAAGAATCAGTGGAACCCCCTGATTAAGAATAAGATTATCTTTGTTCACATAGAAGAAAGCAAGAGTCACACTTGTGCAATACACCACAGACAGTGACCAAGCTTCCTAGTGCAAACTGTTTATGTAGGCTGTTGTTAAATCTAAATATAAACAGATCATTCCCTTCTGTTACTAGTTCCTGCAGTCAGCCTGCAGTGATTCCTCACTCCAGGATACCTCATTTGTGTAGGGGACTATCACAGTCTTTTCTGTAATAACTATTTTATTCCAGAAAATGATGGGGATGTTCTGTTTAAGGAACCCTTACTCCAGGGTCTCTGACTCAAACTTACTCATAATATGAGGACCTGGTTTCAAGCCACCCTGGTTCTCACTGAAAAGAGGGGAAGTTATATGAACAGCGGAACAGTATCTCTATCTCTCTCCCTATAACTCTCTGTCCTCTTTTTTAAAAGAAAGGAAAAAAAAAGTGACCACCGGAAATGGTGTGGCCATGCACACAGTAAGCCTCAGTGATAACCCTGGTGATCATAAAGATGGAAAAATCTATTTTCCTCTCCCTCTCCGTGTGTGTGTGTGTGTGTGTGTGTGTGTGTGTATGTGTATGCGCAGTGGGTTAAGCGCATATGGCTCAAAGCACAAGGACTGACATAAGGATCTAAGTTGAGCCCCCAGCTCCCCACCTGAAGGGGGGTCACTTCACAAGCTATGAAGCAGGTCTCTTCCTCTCCCCTCTCTGTCTTCCCCTCCTCTCTCAATCTCTCCCTGTCCTAGCCAACAACAATGACAGCAATAACATCAATAATAATTATAACAACAACAATGATAAACTACAAGGGCAACAAAAAGGGAAAAAATGGTCTTCAGGATCAGTGGATTTGTAGTGCAGGCACCGTGCCCCAGCTATAACTCCGGAGACAAAAAAAAAAAAATCATTGATAATGATATGAAAGCAATAAACTGAATACTCGTTACTTACTAATATAATGTTAACAATATAGATTCAGATGATGTTATAATGTTAGTTCTGGAACTATAAATTTAGAATAAAAGCTACAAGGATGTATGTTTTAGCAAACATGGTGCACTATTTAATAGTCAAAACTGTTGGGAACATCAAATATTTTTTGTATATACACTATGTTTTCCTGAAATTCTGTGCTCTGTAACTGATAGCCAAAATACCTGCAGTCTTCTGAACCAAGCAGAACTTTGCCTGCATATTGTTAGTCATGTCATAAATACTTTGTCTTCTCTTGATCTTTTTCTTTCAGGCCTGAGGGATGTCTGACTAACATCTGGGCAAGTACAGATATAGGTTGAAGGGCCACCAAGAGGCAAAGAACCTTATCTAATGCCCTTTAGCAGTGCTTGCTTCCTTGGAGTGAGGAGTAGTAAAGTAGACACAACAATTGATGTATTCACTCACTAAAACTAGAAAGAACAAGTCTGGTACAGGGTGGTCAGCAAATTTAGAGAAAGATTTATCAAGTATGTACTTCCCTAAAATGTTAATGTTTGACACAGTTTTTTTTTTTTCACATTTTGCCTTTGCTTTAATGTATCCACAAATGCTCAATAAAAGAACTGGAAGTTAGGGCCTTAGAGGTTGCACTTGTTGAAATCCCACTGTATGGCATATATGTTGAGACAGCCACTCTGGACTCTTCTCACACTGCCACAATAGTGTCTGAGATTTACTCATTTCAGGTCCTTGCCAGGAACTAAATGTTGGAATAGAACTATAATCAAATATTCATCTATCATAACTTTGCCCCTCTTATCTTCTCTAACAAAATCAAGGTGACCCCTTTGGGTTTAAGAAAAGCAAAATTGTCAGGTCCTGGTATCTCTGAATGGGAGCAAATTTTCCAGGACAACGGAAGAGAAACTACAGGGCAGGGAGGACAAAAAAGTGAAGCTATGGTGGAAAATTATAATTCATTTATGAATTTGCAAAAGGGTGTTGAAAATGACAAAGGAAAGCTGAGGGATGAGTCTCCCATTACATCCTCAAGTAATCCCCCAGGCCAGTTGTGGCTTATTTGGAAAGCAGAAGCAGCCACAAAGAAACTCACCTTGGAGTTATACTCCTCAGGCCAAATTCCAGGACTTAACTTTTTGTCAGAATAAACTTAACTTTTTGTAAAGATGCATGCCACTTTGCCTGACTGGATCTGAACTACAGATAATCACAAGCAACTTGACAGGCTGATAAGTCTGTCAACTGAAACTGTTAAGTTTTGTTTCTGACCTTACTCATTACAAAGTAAAACAAACTGAGAGAGGGTAGATAGCATAATGGTTATGCAAAGAGACTCTCATGCCTGAGGCTCCAAAGTCCCAGGTTCAGTCCTGCCCTGCACCATCATAAGTCAGAGTTGAGCAGTGCTCTGGTAAGAGAAAAAAAAAAAAAAGTGATACAAACTATTGTATTTACTGGCAACTGTAAAACATTAATCCCCCAATAAAGGGGACAAAATGTTTTTTTAAAAAAAGACGTGTATATACTTATAGGGAGTCGGGCTGCAGCGCAGTGGGTTAAGCGCAGGTGGCGCAAAGCACAAGGACCGGCATAAGGATCCCGATTCGAACCCCGGCTCCCCACCTGCAGGGGAGTCGTTTCACAGGCGGTGAAGCAGGTCTGCAGGTGTCTATCTTTCCTCCTCTCTGTCTTCCCCTCCTCTCTCCATTTCTCTCTGTCCTATCCAACAACGACGACAACAACAATGATAACTACAACAATAAAACAACAAGGGCAACAAAAGGGAATAAATAAATAAAATAAATATTTAAAAAAATTACAAAAAAAAACTGAGGCCAACACAGGACATAGAGAAAGATGTGTAAGCACATTTCTAATCTGACTTCCACAATCGATACAGACACAGAGGACTATGAGTAAGAGACTTTATTGAATAGATACATCAAGTTCAAGATAGTAGTGAATTTAGGCCTGTAAGACAGTTTCTTTTTATAGATTTCTAGGGCTTCATTATATCAGGGGGTACCCTGACCAGAAACCTTCAGTTATCTCAGACCATACCAATCTCCTCACAGAAGACTTAGCTGAAAGGGATAGAACAGTATTCAAGAGGAGGAGCTGTAAGTAAAATAGGGAGGGCAATTAACACACACAAAGACAAATTTACAAAGAATTAGACCACTGCTAAGGCCACAGGAGAAGTGGGTTATAGCCAGTAGCCTATCTCTGGGGTGGTTAATCAGGAAAACTACTCCGAATAGAAGAACAAGGATCAAAGTTATCACAAGACCAAGGAGAATCAGTTCGAGGTCTGACAGAGAGCAGAACCTGAGTCGGCTGTTGTGGTCGGTCAGAAGACTTTAAAGCTCCTGTCTGGCTCGCAAAATGTAAAAGCACTTCTGATCAGGACCCACACAAACTGGCAGGACTCTCACATATAAGTGGAATAAAAGGAATTTATTCTTATAAGTTTGAAAGACTGAAAATAAGACCAGTACTCAGACTTAACACAGAGACGAGACCAAAAGACAAAGACAAGAAAAACCCAGCTGATGATCTCAGGTCGGTACCAAGTCTGGTCCCATCGCTCTGAGATAACGAGGCTTGAAATTCACCCTCCTTTATAAAGGAAAAGTAAAGGGAGGGTCTGCATGATTGGGGTAGTTTGCATGTCCTTGCTAATTTATCTTTGGGATAAAGGTTTCAAGGAGAACAATCCATTCTTATCTAACAGGGAGGAAGCAACCAGTTTTTACAGAAGCCAAGTGGACAAAGTTAACACATAGCTGAGGAAGCAGGGGTTACAAGGTATGCAGTTTCAGGAAAAACATTTGTATCTGCCAGGTGCAGAGCTGAAACAGTTAGTGTATTTGTGTAATTTCATCTTATCTAGTCTCTCATTTTCTCTATTTCAATGAAGTAGTCTAAATTTGGGGAATTCCATTTTCTCACAAAACAATCAGGAAAAGTCTTGTGAAACCCTCACCAACTGTGAGCTTTTATATGTACTCTTAATTTTTTAATTTCTTCCCTAGTTTTCTGTGTATATTTGTTTTGTTGGCTTTGGTTGGCCATATTTATTTATTTTTTTGCTCTTTTTTTTTTTTTTTAAATTTTGGTAGCTGCTTCAGTCATCTATTCTTCACTTCAATTTTAACACAAGAGACCCTTTCTCTCATCTTCCAAAGGCAGCAGGAGTGATATCACCATTAGAACAGCTTCAGTCTACGGCCATACCACACTGAACACACCTGATCTTGTCTGATCTAGGAAGAACAGCTCCTGTACCCCCTGAGACAGACTACAAGGTGACTGGCTTCAGGACTCCAGGAACCTATAGACCACAGGACTTCCTATACTATATCTGAACAGCAACACACAGTACACACGTTACAAAAGACATTTAAAAAATGGCACCAGTGCAAGGATCCTGGTTTGAGCCCCCAGCTTCCTACCTGCAGGGGGGTTGCTTCATAAGCAGTGAAGCAGTTCTGCAGGTGTCTGTCTTTCTCCCTCCCTCTTTGTTTTCTCCTCCACTCTCTGTCCTACCCAACAACAACAGCAATGAAAACAATAATAACAACAAGGACAACAAAACTGGGAAAAAATGGCCTCGAGGAGCAGTGGATTTGTAGTGTAGGCACTGAGCCCCAGTGATAACCCTGGAGGCCTAGGGTAGGGCCCACTTTCCCGTCTGCTTCTCCCAATTCTTATCAAATAATATTGCATCCACCAAACGCAACCTAATCAATGCAACGAGTGCCACCCCAGCATGCTTCACTTCAGACTGTGTCCAGAGACTTCAGGTGTGGAATGACAACCCTTCAGCTTCATCATTCGGGTGAGACTTTTCCTTTCGTAGTATTCTCCAATTCCATCCCAGGTGGTTCACTTCCTAACAAAGTCCCAAAATCTAGATATAGACCAGGTTCCAGGAGATAGAGCATATGTTCACAGGTATCCATAAAACTAGGGCAAATATATACCTGAAAGCAGTAGTACACTAGAGTTTGCAGTGAGTACCCCCCCCAACACTTCATCTCCACTATTCCAACCTTTGAGTCCATGATTCTTCAACAATTTGTTTGGCTCTCTTTTCAGACACCAAGTTCCAGATGCCATCAGGATGCCGGCCAGGCTTCCCTGGACTGAAGACCTCACCAATGCGTCCTGGAGCTCAGCTTCCCCAGAAACTCACCCTTCTAGGGAAAGAGAGAGGCAGACTGGGAGTATGGATCGACCAGTCAACGCCCATGTTCAGCGGGGAAGCAATTACAGAAGCCAGACCTCCCACCTTCTCCAACCCACAATGACCCTGGGTCCATGCTCCCAGAGGGATAGAGAATGGGAAAGCTCTCAGAGGAGGGGTTAGGATATGAAGATTGGGTGGCAGGAATTGTGTGGAGTTGTACCCCCTCCATCCTATGATTTTGTTAATGTCTCCTTTCTTAAATAAATTCATTAATTTAAAAAAATGGTGAAACGGGGCTACAGGTATCTCCCTGTATTTTTCCTCTCTCTAATTCTCTCTTCACTCTCAATTTACGGCTGACTCTATCCAATAAATAAAGATAATATATATTTAAAAAATTTAAAAAAGAAAAAAAATAGCTAAAAGAAATTTGATTCATAGAAAAAGCAATTATTCATACTTTATCTACTATAGATACTAAGTTAAAATATAAAAGCCCCTTCTCTAACTTATCTGTGTCTCAGTTTCTTACTACATTAAATAGTAATTAATAATAATTAATAATAATAATAAGTTGGATTTACCTACTCAACAATATTCAGATAAACTTTTTTCAAGATGTCTTAAGTATTTTCTAATACACATCACCTTGGTATATGGGGTTCAGGCCTACAGACTTTGAAAGTCTATGAATTATCCATTACCTTGAAGAATGGAGAGTGCTAGTGTTAGGGTCAGTTGCAGAAATAACCTCTCTTTTAGAGAAAACTTTCAGAAGCTGGGGGTATCCTGCCCTGCCATTCGAAAAAGACTGGTCCTGAAATGAGTGTAGCCTGCAGTGTTCCTCAGATGTGACCATAAGCTATAAGCTGAGACCAGTAAGGACTTAGAGGTTACACAGGTTCTGACGCTAAATATATATATGCCCTGGAGCAGGTGGATGGAGGTAAAAAGTTAATTTTAGCCACCGATTTTTTTTTATATAATAATGGGAGCTACTCCCTGACCTTATTCAATTTTCTAGCCCTTTTCACTACTCTGACACCATTCTCTTATAATATTATTAGAATACAATATTATTATTCAACCTCAGGCTAGATACCAAACTTAAACAAAACCATGATAGTTGTATGCCCCAGGAAGATAACTAAAATCGTTTTCCTAGTTTTCTTCTACTCTAAAATCCCTAATCTTATCTGCTCTAATCCTAATTTCTGGTTCCTGTTCATTAACCGTTTTGTCTTAACTTAGGTCATGCCATCTTCCAGGCACCAAATTACAGATGCTACCATGACTCCATCCTGTCTTCTCTGGGCAGATGGCCTCACCAATGTGTCCTGGAGCCTCACCTCTCCAGAGCTCTGGTCCACTAGAGAAAGATAGAAACATGCTGGGGTATGGAATGACCTGTCAATGTCCATGCTCAGTGGAGAAGCAGCTACAGAAGCCAGAACTCTTACCTTCTGCTCCCCATAAACAACCTTGATCCATACTCCTAGAGGGGAAGAAATTATAGGATGAAGATAAGCGGGCTCTGAACTCCGGCTCCATCAGCATCCAGAGAGAGAGAAGGAAAAGGAGGGGAACATATGGAGGTACTTATGATGTTTTGAGTGGCTTAGAGGGAAGAAGAGGAATGAATCAGAAAAATAAGGGGCAACTATGTACAAATGTGGATAGATAGTTGTAGAGAAGATGGTTGGCCCATGTCTACAATTTTAGGGGAACTGTGGTAGATTACAGTGGGGAGAGTGAAGATTCAGAACTCTGGTGGTGGGAATGGTGTGGATTCAAACCCCTTTCAACATGTAATTCTGTAATACAAAAATAAAAATATTATAAAAAAAGAAAATTATCTAAAGAACAATAGAGGCAAGATTTTGTCATATGAACTCATTCCCACTTTATCTTCTCAGACACTTATTCTTGACTTGCAATCTTGAGCCTCATCTTATTCCTTAGTAAAGGTTTTAAACTCATGGTCTGTCCCATTTGCTTTAGAGTTTACATTTATGTAAATTATCCATACATATTTTATTAAAATTATATGTTTTTTCTCCTACTATTCTACACAATACTAATTAATACTGTGCTTATCTACATCCAAAAGAAACAGGAGAATTGATGAAACTTTCCCCTGAGTTCCAGAACATAGATTTTACTTCATTTATGTATTGTGAGGATCAAATAGAATATAGAAGTTACTTGGAACAGGAAGGGATAGAATACAGAGTTTTGGAGGTGGGAACTGTGTGGAGTGGTACCCCTCTTATCCTATGGTTTTGTCAGTGTTTCCTTTTTATAAATAAAAATTTAAAAGAAAGAAAGAAATTACCTGGACCAGTACTACACACATTAAGGGATTAATACATTTTAGACATTAGTGCTATTAGTACTCTCATGTGCAGAATTACAGTCATTCATATTATCTCAGAATAGAACTGGTTTTGCTCACAGTTTAGTCCTTCTATTTGTAACATGTTGTTCTTCAAAATACAATCTATCATGTTCTACAGTGCTTGTAACTCATTTAAAGTCCCTGATATCTGGCAAAGAAATAGTTGTTTGGAAAATCTGGCTTTGTTCCTGTATTAACTACTTTGTTGTAAATGTGATGCCTTGTGAACATGCATTTTTACTTCTCCAAGGCTGACTTATTTTCATTCAAACAGAGATACAGAAAGGGAGACAAATCCCTTGAGCCCCCTGTGTTATACTTTGGTTCTCCACAACAGGTGAATTAAATCTTAAGAGAATCTGAGAATCCTGAAGACTGAGAAACATACAAAACATTGGGGCTCTGAAGAAATTTACAAACACTGAAAAACATAAAAAGCAGTTTTATTCCATCAGATTATTTTTTGGAAAAAAAATAATAAAAGACTTGTTTGATTTCTAGTACCTATTATTTTTCCCCTTTCTCCAGGGTTATAGCTGGTGCCTGCACTATGAATCCACTGCTCCTGTGGAATTTTTTTCACTTTTTTTTTGATAGGACAGACAGAGAGTGAGAGGGGTAGGGAAGATAGAGAGGGAGAGAGAAAGACAGATACCTTCAGACCTGCTTCACTACTTATAAAGTGAACCCTTTGCATGGGTCCTTATCCTTCCTACTATGTGAGCTTAACCCAGTGTGCCATGGCCCATCCCTTAAGCACCTACCTTTAACTTTTTAAAAATGTACCCTACTAATGACCACTGATGTGTTGAACTACAATCTAAATGTCATTGTCCTGGGTTAAATGTTTCGCAGAGATTTCTGTTCTTTCTGTTGGGGATTGCATTTCTAGTATAGTCATTCTTTGACTTGTTTTCCAAGCCTCCAGATAGTAGTTGGTCTTGCACTTGGATGTTATACTCATCTTTCCTCAGTTTGATCAGTGATTGTGACAGGATGTGTATTTTCCACTCTAAAAAATAAAGCAAATAGGGGGATTCCAGAAGATGGTGGAATGAGAAGCTGCTAGTGGCTTGAGCTCCGACCACATCTACTGGAAATGGTAGGATTTTTTGCCTTTAGTAGGCCAGTCAATAAGGGGTCCTAGCAGTGACACCAAGGAGGTGACTATAACTCAATTTGGGTTAGAAAATAGAGTAAAAAGAAAGGGAAATTTTTTTTTCTTTTAAATTATTATTCCTGAGTCACACCCCCTCCCCCCTCCCCCATAGCCAGTCCCTGGGGACCAGAGATCTGCTCCTAACAGGCTCCCCTGCTGAGATTCTTTCTTTACCAAGATTCCTGTCCCACCAGGGAGTGTCATTCATTCTAATTCTATTCCCTTAAGAAACCTTTGTCCTTTTTTATTTCTAAGTAGCCAATCAGCTGCCTGTGCACAGGGGCCCTGAGGCAATCTGGAGCCATCCAAGCTGAAGACAGGACGGGTTTTTACTCTGTTCTATTTTATCATCAATACAAGATAAACACGGTCCCCTTTCCCCCTCTCCTTCAGGTTGACCAGAATTAACTCAGTGTATTTTCCATTGCTAGGGTACTGGGTGTCTTATTCACTGCTAAAATAACTTGTTTCACTTTTCCTACCACCCCTAACCATTCTCTCCCTCCCCCCCCACATAGCTAATTAAATAATAAATAAATAACTCTTTCCTTTCACTGCTCGTTTATTACTGTTCTTTTTCTTATCTTTTTCTTTTTTCTCTCTCTCTTTATTTTTTTTCTTCTTTTTATCATTCTTGCCATCCTTCCTTCCTTCCTCCTTCAGCTTTCTGAATTCACTAATACATGTTTGGGAATTATTTTGCGGAATAAATCTGACTCAGAGTGGACTCTCTCTGCGTGTATCTCTGCTCTACTTCCCTTTCTCCTTTAGCTACCCCTAGAATATACAGTGGATAGTAGATTTGCATAAATATATTCCTGCTATTCTTGTCTAGTCCTGAGGTTTTTTTTGTTGTTGTTTTTTCTTTTTATTTCTTAACAATCAGCTGCCTCTGCTCAGGAGGCTTGAGGCAATCTGGGACAGGTTTTTTACCCTGCTCTATTTTATTATTAATATTATATAAAGGTGTATATCTTCCCCCCCTTTAGGTTGACCAGAATTAAATCCATAATATCAATAAATGTCAATGGCTTAAACTCACCCATCAAAAGGCACAGAGTGGGGGGATGGATCAGAAAACATAACCCAACCATATGCTGCTTGCAAGAATCCCATCTGACATAACAAGGTAAAGACAGACATAAAGTGAAAGGATGGAAAACTATCATACAGGCTAACGGACCACAAAAAAAAGGGCAGGAACAGCCATTCTCATCTCAGACACAATATATTTTAAATAAAATAAAGTAATAAAAGATAGGCAAGGACATTACATAATGATTAGATGATCAATCAGACAAGAAGACTTAACAATTATTAACATCTATGCACCCAATGAGGGACCATCTAAATACATTAAGCACCTACTGAAAGAATTTCAAAAATACATCAATAGTAATACAATAATAGTGGGAGATTTTAATACCCCACTCTCACACTTAGATCAACAAAGCAGAGAATCAACAAAGAGAGAAGAGAATTAAATGAAGAGATTGACAGACTAGACTTCTTGGTCATTTTCAGAGTCCTTCACCCCAAAAAACTGGAATACACATTCTTTTCAAATCCACATAACACATACTCAAGGATAAACCACATGTTAGGCCACAAAGACAGCATCAATAAATTCAACAGCATTGACATTGTCTTGACTCAGACTGACAAGATAAATTTTCTTAAATGTTCTACAAAATGGAAAGCCATAAAAGAAGTATCAAAAAAAATTTACTCTTTGCCTATTATTTTCTTAAACTGGACTTGGTTGGTGAATTACATGGAAGATTATTAGCAATACAGATTATCAGTCACTAGTCTGGAATAAGAATCTGAGAAATGGGGTTACGGGAGTTCAGTTTTCTTCAAAGTGTCCCAGGCTACATTTACTATATAGATGTGTGAGCTCACTATGGCCTCTCTTCTTGAAATACCTTCTAAATAACGGAATAGTGGGAGAGAAAATTCTGGGATGATTATTAACATTTTTATGTGGTGATACTCTCTTGGAATAGCACAGACAATTGAAACTTGATTTGCTGAAATTAAAATTATCACAGAAGACCTAAGCAAAAAAGTGAGATGGGATTCCAGTCTAACAGATAATGTGTTCTATCTTATACTGTTTAGCAATAAAAAAGGGAAAAAAAAACAGCAGAAAAGTCACAACTATATAGCTAATAAAAATAGATTGTTGGGGGTAGAGCCAAGATGTTGACTTGGAAGCAGCTTCTGGCATGAGCTCTGACAACAACTGATGGAAAGTGTAGGAATCTTGGCCTTCAGCTGGACGGGGAACAAGGAGTTCTAAGGCTGACACAAATGAGGTGACTATAGCTCAATTTGGGTTAGAAAATAGAGAAAAAAGAATAGAATGTTTTTTACTATTTCTCTCCCTCCACATAACCAGATCCCAGGGGTAGGGAGCCACTGCTAGCAGGCTCCCTAATCATCTTTTTTCTTTACCAATATTCCTGGCTCAGCAGGGGTGTCATTCCATCTTGTTCCTTTCTGAATCCCTTGGCTCTTTTTTTTTTTATACTTAAGTGACTTATGCCCAATTGGAGTGACAGATATCTGACCACGCAAAGCCCCACCCTGCCTGGGAAAGACTGCCTGGAAGTTTTTTTTACAATCGGTTCTCTCCGCTCATGGTGCCTGAGCTAATCAAGAGTTGTCCAAGCTCAGACCCACTGTTAGGGCTTTTTACTCTGTTCTATTTTATTATTACTATTATATATACAAGTGTCCCTTTGCCCCCCCTTCCTCAGGTTGACAAAATAAACTCTTAGTGCATTTTCCATTGATAGGTGATCAGGTGTCTCATTCGTTGTGAGAGGAACTTGTTTCAATCTTCCTACCTCCTCTATCCGCTCTCCCCCTTCACCCTCCTCCTAACTAATCAAAAATAAATAATAAATAAATAAATAAATAACTCTCCTTTCACTTCTCTTTTTTTACTGTTTTTTCTTTTCTCTTTCTCTTTGTTCCCCCTGTCTTCCTTTCTTCCTTCCTCCCTCCTCTGCTTTCTCAATTCACTGATACTCATTTGTGAATTATTTTGAGGAAGAAATATGACACAGAGTGGACTCTCTCTGTGTGTGTCTCTGCTCTATTTCCCTTTCTCCTCTTGTTAGCACTAGACTTTACAGTGGATGGTAGATTAGCATAATTATCTATTCTTGCTATCCCTTTTTATTTTCTCTTTCTTTTTCATTAGGATTTGGTTGCAATTTTTTCTTGGACTGGAGACATTTTGGGGCTAACTGGTATTGGTTAAACTGCTTCAATCCTTGCTTCAGTTACTATTGTAATTTCTGAGGGTGGTGATTGCATTTTTCATAAAGGTATTTAGTATAGTGTGGCTTGTACTCAAAACACAACAACTAAGGAACAACAGAACATAAAAATAAAAAACACATTAATAAAAAATGGTTAGATCAAGAGCAAATAAAACTGCTACTCCAATGAATGAAGACAAGAGCCCAGAAGAAACTACAGGTCAGCCAGAGGTAACCATAGATAAGAAAAGTATGCAAGCAATAATAAACTTATTAATCACAGAAATGAAAACAACTTTGGAGGAAAAGGCTAGCAGTATTAGGGAAACAACACATGAGACCCTCAATGAAAATACTAACTACCTCGAGGTAATTAGAGAACTGAAAGTTGAAATAGCTGAACTGAAGAAAGAAGCTGAGGGAAGGGAAAGCAGACTAACAGAAGCAGAAAACAGAATTAGCCCGACAGAGGATGAGGTATGAGTAGCTGCTTCTTCATGTGACGGCTTGACATAGCTGTAATCGCTTACTTGTGAAACAAAACTAGTAACAAGTTAGAAGTTTACTATAATTGATAACAAGATTATTATAATCGGTTTAAGTACCATTATAATTTTGGAAATCCTTTCTAATATGATTTTAAGGTTGATTAAACAGTTTAAGCTCAATAAGATATGGAAGGGTAAACAGAAGAACCATTGTTAGAAGCCTCAGACATGAGAATCATTAGCATAACCATTGTGTTATCTACCCTGCCCATACTCACACAGTTTTCAAGGTTAAACGTTTCACATTTATACCAAGACATAAAAAAAAAAAATTAAAGAGAAAAAAATTAGGATTGTTTCTGGATGTCTCCAGAAATCATGGCTTCTTTTTCCTTTTTTTAATAAACTCAATTAAGTTTCAGAATACTCAAAACAAAATGGATCCTACAAAAATTCAGTCATTCAAATCACTCTCTTACAAAACACAACTGAAAGCAGACAGCAAACTTAATATATTCAGAGAGAGCCAGGGGGGTTGAGTGATAAAGATTTTTTTCACCTTGTAACATATTATTTAGATCCTGCTATGTCACATTATAAGTTTCCGAGGGCATCCTAGTCTAAAAAGTGCCTCAAAATTCCAGCTAGTATGGTTCTGACTTTTCCTACAAGATTGTTGCAGGCAGCCATCGCCAAAAACGTCTTCCCATAGAAGAACGAATTGAATCAGGAATGTAGAACTAACCATATGTCTCCATTCTTGGGGACTGCCAAGGTCCTGGAGAAGTCTCTGCAAATTAGAGTCCTCCTTCTCCACGGGAATCATGGGAGAGGGAGTCCAGAAAGTCCCAGGGGATATCTCCTCTCATCTCCCAAGCCCTATACTCATGGTAAAAAAGAACCAAGGTGTGTCTCAGAGTAAAATGCAACAGAGACAGAGAAACTGTCTCATGAAAACAAGAGTACAAGGTTCGGAAAACACTTTATAAGGAAGATGGTAGCCCATGGCGGACAGCTAGCCAAGTGACTTATACTTATGTGGGGGATGGGCAGGTTAGGTCCCATATTGGTGCGCCAATATGTCAAACTAGCTTCACGAGTGGGACTGAGATGACCAGGAACTCATGGATGAGCGGGAATGCAATGTAATGTATTTATTGATCAGAAAATAATCTGCCTTTATATCTTCTGAGGTGGAAGTGGCCAGTTGGAAAGGGAGTGGGGAGGAGAGTGGGTGGAGAGAAGGAAAAGAGCAAATTTCATCTAACCAGTGGGGATTAAACCAATGCCCTGCAGGCAAAGTGGGTCTAAGACAAAACAATGATTATGTAAGTATACCACAGTGTTAAGCAATGCAGCAGACCTGGCTTAATGACCAACACCAGACCAGAACAACAGAAAGGACATTAAGATTAAGAGGACCAGAGACTCCCAAATGGAATCAATCCAGATCTGAAGACACCAAGACACATCATAGTCACAATGAAAAGAAGTAAGGATAAAGAAAGTATCCTAAAGGATACAAGAGAAAAACAAAAAGTCACATACAGGGGAAAACCCATAAGACTATCAACAGACGTCTCCACTCAAACTCTAAAAGCCAGAAGAGAATGGCAAGATATCTGTCGAGCCCTGAATGAAAAAGGGTTTCAACCAAGGATAATATATCTTGCTAGACTTTCATTCAAACTAGATGGAGGGATCAAAACTATCTTAGACAAACAACAGTTAAAGGAGGCAACTATCACCAAGCCTGCCCTGAATGCGGTTCTAAAAGACCTCTTATAAATAAGAACATCACTATAATACTTGCAACATATCAGAGCAAATAAAAATTTGTTGAACAATGGCACTACCAAACATTAAATCCATAATATCAGTAAATGTAAATGGCTTAAACTCACCCATCTAAAGGCACAGAGTGGGAGGATGGATCAAAAAACATAACCCAACCATATGCTGCTTGCAAGAATCCCAACTGACCCAACAAGATAACACAGACTTAAAGTGAAAGGATAGAAAACTATCATACAGGTTAATGGACCACAAAAAAAGTCAGAAACAGCCATTCTCATCTCTGACACCATAGACTTTAAATTAAGTAATGTAATAAAATATAGGCAAGGAAATTACATAACAATTAGAGGATCAATCAGCTAAGAAGAGTTAGCAATTATTAACATCTATGTACCCAATGAGGGACCATCTAAATACATCAAGCACCTACTCAAAGATCTTCAAAAATACATCAATAGTAATACAATAATAGTGAGAGACTTTAACAACCCAATCTCACACTTGGACAGATCAAAAATTCAGAGAATCAACAAAGAAACGAGATAATTAAATGAAAATATGGACAGACTAGACGTCCTGGACATTTTCAGAGTTCTTCACCCGAAAAAAGGTAGAATACACATTCTTTTCAAATCCACACAAGACATATTCAAGTATAGACCACATGTTAGGCCACAAAGACAACATCAACAAATTCAAGAGCATTGAAATCATCCCAAGTATCTTCTCAGACCACAGTGGAGTAAAGCTAATATTTAACAACAAACAGAAAATTATTAAAACACACAGAATTTGGAAACTAAACAGCATACTGATTAAAAACCACCAAGTTGGAGAATCACTCAAGCAAGAAATTCAAAAGTTCCTGGAAACAAATGAAAATGAAGACACAAGCTATCAAAATATTAGGGACTCAGCTAAAGCAATATTGAATGGGAAACTCATAGCCATAAAATCACATATTAAAGAACAAGAAAAAGCTCAAAAATCCTACCTTACTGCACAAATTAAGGAATTAGCAGAAAAAGGACAAAGGAACCTGAAAGCAACCAGGACAGATCACTAAAATTAGAGCAGAAATAAACAACACTGAAAATAAGAGAACCATACAAAAGATCAATGAAGCCAAATGTTCGTTCTTTGAAAAATTAAACAAGATTGACAACCCCCTAGCCAGACTCACTAAACAAAATAGGGAGAAGACTCAAATTAATATAATTGTAAACGATAGAGGATTTATCACAACTGACACCACAGAAATCTTGAAAATCTTGTGAAACTTCTATGAAGAACTATACACCTCCAAGATAGAAAATCTGGAAGAAATGGAAGAATTCCTAGGAACATATGCCCTTCCAAAACTGAACCAAGATGAACTAAAAAACCTAAGTACACCAATAACAGACAAAGAAATAAAAACCGTTATTAAGAATCTCCCCAACAACAAAAGTCCTGGACCAGATGGCTTCACAAACAAATTCTACAAAACTTTCAGGAAACAGTACCCATACTTCTTAAGTTTTTCTATAAGATCGAACAAACAGGAACACTCCCTTCCACCTTCTATGAAGCAAACATCACCTTGATACAAAAAAGCACATAAGGACACAGCCAAAAAAAGAAAACTACAGACCAATATCTCTGATGAACAAAGATACCAAAATATTAAAATGATTCTGGCCAACCAGATACAGCAGTATATCAAAAAGATTTCTCATCACATCCAAGTGGGATTTATCCCAGGAATGCAAGGCTGCTTCAACATATATAAGTCAATCATTGTCATTCACCACATCAATAAAAGCAAAGACAAAAACCACATGATTATCTCAATAGATGCAGAGAAAGCCTTTGACAAAATACAACACCCATTCATACTCAAAACACTACAAAAAATGGGAATAGACAGGAAATTCCTCAAGATAGTAGAGTCCATATATATAGCAAACCTACAGCCAACATCATACTCAATGGAAAGAAGCTGAAAGCCTTCCCCCTCAGATCCGGGACTAGACAGGGATGTCCATTATCACCATTACTCTTCAACATAGTATTGGAAGATCTTGCCATAGCAATCAGGCAAGCGAAATAAAGCAAAGGAATACAGACTGGAAGGGAAGAAGTCAAGCTCTCACTATTTGCAGATGATATGATAGTATACATAGAAAAACCTAAAGAATCCAGCAGAAAACTGCTGCAAGTTATTAGGCAATATAGCAAGGTGTCAGGCAACAAAATCAATGTAAAAAATAAGTGGCATTTCTTTATGCAAACACTAAATCTGAAGAAGAAGACATCCAGAAATCATTCCTATTCACTGATGCAACAAAATCAATAAAATACCTAGGAGTAATGCTGAAAGAAGTGAAATATCTGTATACTGAAAACTATGAGTCACTATCCAAGGAAGTAGAAACTAATACCAAGAAATGGAAAGATATAACAGACTCATATATTGGAAGAATAAATATCATCACAATGAATATTCTCCCCAGAACCATATACAAATTTAATGCAATACACATCAAAGTTCCGCCAAGCTTCTTTAAGAGAATACAACAAAAACTACAATCATTTATCTGGAGCCAGAAAACACCTAGAATTTCCAAAACCATCTTGAGGAAAAGAAACAGAAATGGAGGCATCACACTCCCAGATCTCAAACTATATATTAAGGCCATAATCATCAAAACAGCCTGGTACTGGAACAAAAGTAGGCACACAGACCAGTGGGACAGAATTGAAAGCCCAGAACTAAACCCGCAGACCTATGGACATCTAATCTTTGATAAGGGGGCCAAAAGCATTAAATAGAGGAAGGAGGCTCTCTTCAATAAATGTTCTTGGGAAAAATGGGTTTAAACATGCACAAGAATGAAACTGAACCACCATATATCACCAGAAACAAAAATCAACTCCAAATGGATTAAGGACTTGGATGTTATACCTGAAACAATCATATACATAGAGGAAAACATTGGTGGAACACTTTCCCACCTAAACCTCAAGGGCATCTTTGATGAAACAAACCCAACTGCAAGGAAGACTAAAGCAGAAACAAACCAATGGTATTACATCAAATTGAAAAGCTTCTGCACAGCCAAAGAAACTATCACACAAACAAAGAGACCCCTCACAGAATGGGAGAAGATCTTCATATGCCATCCATCAGACAAGAGACTAATATCCTAAACATACAAAGACCTCAGCAAACTTAACACCAAAAAAAACAAATGACACCATCCATAAATGGGCAGAGGATATGAATAGAACATTCACTCCAGAGGATATCCAAAAAGCTAACAAACATATCAAAAACTGTTCCAGGTCTCTGATTGTCAGAGAAATGCAAATAAAGACAACATTGAGATACCATCTAACTCCTGTGAGAATGGCATACATCAAAAAGGACAGCAGCAACAAATATTGGAGAGGCTGTGGGCACTGAGGAACGCTTCTGCACTGCTGGTGGGAATGTAAATTGGTCCAGCCTCTGTGGAGAGCAGTCTGGAGAACTCTCAAAATGCTAGACATGGACCTTCCATAAAACCCAGTAATTCCTTTCCTGGGGATATACCCCAAGGATTCCATAATGCCCAATCAAAAACATGTGTGTACACCTATGTTCATAGCAGCACAATTCATAATAGCTAAAACCTGGAAGGAAACCAGGTGCCCAACATCAGATGAATGGCTGAGAAAGCTGTGGTATATATATGCAATGGAATACTATGCAGCTATTAAGAACAATGAACCCACCTTATCTGACCCATCTTGGTCAGAGATAGAAGGAATTATGTTAAATGAGCTAAGTAAGAAAGATAAAGATGAGTATGGGATGATCCCACTCATCAACAGAAGTTGAGAAAGAAGATAAGAAAGGGAAACTAAAAGCAGGATCTGATTAAATTGAAAGTAGGGCACCAATGTAAAAACCCTGTTGTAAGGGGGAGGGTGGACATTCAGCTTCCTGGGGGGGGGGGGACGGGGGGTATGTGGGTGGTAGGGGACACAGTCTTTAGGTGGTGGGGATGGTGTTTATGTACACTCCTATTAAAGTGTAGTCATATAAACCACTATTTAATATGAGAGGGGACAAATTGATCGTATATCCTGAACTTTTTAAAACAGAGACTGGGTCTTTTTAATAAATAGGCTGAGTCTTTGACTTGCTGACTCTCTCAGAAGTCTAGACCAGGTAGAACAGAAGCAACCCTGGCACAGCTATACATATAAGATGCTGGGTATTATACAGCAATCCCTAACAAAGGGAATTTTCAAAGTTAACGCAATCACCAAATAATGTGATGATAACAGTAACTATCCATTGTCTTCTTGAACCCTAAGACAGCAGGAACCTCACGTTTCCATAATAGAGCCTATATTTCCCCCAGTCCTGGAACTTTATAGCAGGGCCAACTTTCTTGCATGCTTCTCTCAACTCATATAAAATAATATTGCATCTGCTGATTGCAACCTAATCAATGCAATGAATGCCACCCTAGCATGCTTCACCTCAGACTGTGTCCAGAGACTTCAGGTGTGGAATGACAACCCTTCAGCTTCATTAGTCGTGTGAGACCTTTCCTTTCATAGTATTCTCTAATTGCATTCCAGGTGTTCCACTCCCCAATAAAGTCCCCAAACCTAGATATAGACCAGGTCCCCTGAGATAAAGCATATGTTCACATGTGTCCATAAACCAGGGAAAAATATATACCTGAAAGCAGAAGTACACAAGTGTCTGCAGTGAGTACCCCACAACACTTCATCTCCACTATTCCAGCTTTTATGTCCATGATTGTTCAACAATTTGTTTGGCTTTGTATGTTAACTCTCTTTTCAGCCACCAGGTTCCAGATGCCAGCATGATGCCGGCCAGGCTTCCCTGGACTGAAGACCCCACCAATGTGTCCTTCAGCTCTGCTTCCCCAGAGATCTACCCTACTAGGGAAAGAGAGAGGCAGACTGGGAGTATGGACCGACCAGTCAATGCCCATTTTCAGTGGGGAAGCAATTACAGAAGCCAGACCTTTCACCTTCTGCAACCCACAACGACCCTGGGTCCATACTCCCAGCAGGATAGAGAATGGGAAAACTATCAGGAGAGGGGATGGGATATGGAGATTGGGTGGTGGGAATTGTGTGGAGTTGTACCCCTCCTATACTATGGTTTTGCTTTTGTTAATGTCTCCTTTCTTAAATTAAAAAAAAAAGATTTTCATTGTCCTTAGTCAAATTTAAATTGTTTTATTCTATGATCACTGATATGATTTTATTTTTCCTGCTTTCTATTTTTAAAAGTTTGTAATTTTTTTTAGGTCATTATACAGGTACACAATGTTGGAGTTAGCTTGTATGTGGTATCTTCACTACAAACATTTCTCTCATTATGTACACATACCATTAAGGAAGAATTAAGCCAGGCTGGAATATAATATATTTATTATTATATAAAATATTAAATATATTATATTAATATTCCTTTGTAAGTCAGTAAAAATTCAACAACCAAGAAAAGTTTTTGACATGTGGAATAATTTTCTCTTTTGATAATATACTTATTTAAACTGAGGACATTAGTGACCCTAGAGGCTAAAATATAACCTTTTGCTTCCAACTTTATCAGAAATATTACTATTCCCTGTCTTTGTTTCTAATATGGTAGGTGGATTTTACTCTTTTTAAAAAACTCACATTTTCAAAAAAAATAATTTTATTAGGGGGAATGATACCTTATAAAGCATTTGTTTTCACATGTGTACACTTTTTGTGTTTTTAATATTTTAAAAACCATTTTATTAGGGAAACAATGGTATATAGGACAGCTGTTGGCATACTGAGTATAATTTCTATCACTCTATTACAGTAATTGGTAATACACTGGTAAAACTTGGATTAGATGTGATGTTTTAACAAAGCAAAAAAAATCTGGAAAAGGAAGAAATAGAAATAGGTAGAAAGGATATTGTACATGTGTAAAGTTTCTTATGTCACTGTAATGGAAGTCTGCATAACACTCATACCAGCTAATATATTCTGCCATGATAATGCACTGAATTATTAAGCCCCCTTTCATCACCCTGCATACCTCTCCCATTTACAATCCTTAGATCATCTGTAATAAACCACAGGTAGTCTAAGTTTGGTGTTGTATTTTCTCTACATTATTTATAATTTTAAGCCATATTTAAACATATGTAATTACTAATTATTGTTATTGCTGAACAGTAGTTGTTTTTATGAATACACCACATGTTTATCCATTCAAAAATAGAATTCTTAGATATTTTTCCATTCTTGGCTATTTTTTGAATAATACTACAGTGAATATGTATGTGAAATAATTTGCAAGAACTTTTCACTTGCTTTGAGTGTACTCCAATGTAACTATACTGAAATTATAGTCTCAGCCTCCTTTATACATATTTGACTCTATAACTGATCTCAGAAAAAGTTAGAAAATACAGACTGATAATACTGCCACAATGATATTAAGTTTTAAATAATTTCTCCTTCTACCAGTATATATCCCTCTATTATTCTTACTTTCTCTCACTGTATTTCTCTGGGTAACCAAATTATTATTATTATTATTATTATTATTATTATTATTATATTTTTATATCTACAAAATCTCATTAGAGTCTGGTCTGGTAAAATGCAATCAATTTATAGGTGTCTTGTATTTTCTCCAATCTACTAACATCATTCTAAGTAAACTGTGTCTGTTGCATTCAATAGAGTAAATGTTGAAAACTCTATAAGACATCTTCCCACAGCACCTTTAAATTTAAGGCATCTAAGGAAAGACATACACTAGAAAAAGTAACCAAAAAGTACTGAATGTACTATTATAGAGGAAAGCAACTCTGTCCTGGCCTTGGTTATCTCTAATAAAATTTTGTGTTATTTCTAATAGAATAATGTA
Source organism: Erinaceus europaeus (assembly GCF_950295315.1). Taxonomy (NCBI): domain Eukaryota; kingdom Metazoa; phylum Chordata; class Mammalia; order Eulipotyphla; family Erinaceidae; genus Erinaceus; species Erinaceus europaeus. The sequence goes on from NC_080185.1 coordinate 66,499,379, forward strand.
TTTATTACCTTATTAAAAGGTACATATTTATGGAGACCACATGGGACCACAACAAGCCAGGACTAGAATGACTTTGGGAAACCACCAAACCACCTGTGAGAGCAAATGTGGCTTGTGGACAGGGAAGAGCCTAAGAAGAGACTGATCGGCTGGTAACAGTCCAGCAATTTACCAGTTGAGGCACCACCTCTAGTATGCTTTACCAAGAAAAAGACTACTGAAGGGAGGAAAGAATTCCCCTAAGACTTGCCAAATGCAATTGTGAGTCTCCATTGCTACTGCCCTCAGAGGCTGGAGCAGCAGGGGGGAGGCCCTGTGCTGACATCTGGGAACAGAGAATTGACCAGGAAACTCAGGAGAAGAAATACACCTCAGTGGCCTAGCAGTGGGGCTGTATAGTGGGCGCCTATCCACATTGTTCTCCTGATGAGAACATGAATAACCTACAGAACCTACAGACTAAAAATGGAACTTGTTTAGAAACACACAGGGCCCAGCAGTAATGCCCAGCTTGGCAGAGAAGCTGAATTTAGCTTGGAGCTTTGGTTATTTGGAGTGTGAGAGTCTCTTTGCATAATTACTGTGATATCTCTCCCCCACCCTGCTTTATCTCATTGTCAGTAGAGAGTGACTAAGCTAATAAACATACTTATAGTTTAAAAACCATGAAGTTGCTATAGCCTACAGGGAAGAAAAAGAAAAAAAAAAGGTTTTAACACCATCTGTGCTCCAACTCAGGGACTGAAATAATATTGAAACTACTGTTAATCTCCACAACTGTGGACACTTTAAATACCTTACTTAAACACAAGTCAATCCCAACAAGAGTGATCAGTAATTTGAAAAGTACTGAGAGAGGGACCTCATAACATACTATACAAAATGGGTAACCCAACAAGAAGAAATATTAGAGTAAGGAACCAGGACAAGAGTCCAGCTAAAAGGTCCCAAAGGTTGAACTACAACATATTGAGGTCAACATCCAAACACTAGTTAAGCAAATAGTCACAGGCGTGAGTAAAGAGTTTGAAAGAATTGTCAACAGAAATGCAGAAACAACAAATGAGACTCTGGAAAAAAACCACTAATTATCAAAAGGCTACTAGAGAGTTGAAAGCTGAAATAGGTGAGCTAAGAACACAACTAGCTGAGCAAGCTAAAACAGTATCATAACAGGGTAACAAAATAGATGAACTACAGAAAACAGTAGAGGACAGAGCGATTAGAATCAATGAGGTTGAAGACAGAATTAGCAAGTTTGAGGAACGATTAAAGACGACTAAAAAAGAAGTAAGAGAATTCGAAAAGAGATTAAGAAATACTGAAAACAACAACAGAGACCTATGGGATGACATCAAAAGAAGTAATATATACATTATTGGCTTACCAGAGGAAGAAAGAGAGAGAGGGGAGGAAAGCATTCTTAAGGACATAATAGCTGAGAACTTATCTAGTCTAGACAACATCAAAGACATAAAGGTTCCAGAATCCCAGAGGGTTCCAAACAGAATTAAACCAGACTTAAAGACACCAAAAGACATCCTACTTAGAATGTAAATTAATAAGGATAAAGAAAGGATCCTGAAGGCTACAAGAGAAAAACAAAGAGTCACACAAAGAGTAAAACCTATAAGATTAGCAGCAGACTTCTCCAGACAAACACTACACAGGCCAAAAGAGAATGTCAAGATATCGAGTGCTCAATGAGAAAGGTTTTCCAACAAGACTACTGTAACTGGGCAGATTGTCATTCAGACTAGATGGAGGCATAAAAACCTTTTAAGACAAGCAACAGGTAAAATAATCAACTATCACCAAACCTGCCCTGAAAAAAGTTTGAAAAGTCTCCTATAAACAGTCAGACCACCATAAATATGACACAAATCTGAACACTGAAAAATCTACAATAATGGGATTAAATTATCTTCAGTTTTTGATATCAGTAAACACCAATGGCCTGAATTCATCTATTAAAAGACACAGAGTAGGAAGATGGATCAGAAAACACAACCCATCAATAAGCTGTCTACAGGAAAACCACCTAACTCAATAAAACAAACACAGACTCAAAATGAAAGGATGGAAAACTGTCACATAAGCCAATGGACAGAAAAAAGGGCAGGAAAAGCTATCTTATATCTGACACAATAAACTTTAAAATAAATAAAATTTTTAAAATTGGTAATGGCCATTACTTAAGAGTAATTGTTAAGAGTACTTAACAATTATTAACATCTATGCAACCAATGAGAAGCCATCTAAATACATCAAAAATCTACTGAAAGAGCTACAGCAGTATATGAACAGCAACACAGTCATAGTAGGGGACTTCAACACCCCACTCTCTCAACTTGACAGATCATCCTGGCAAAAAAATCAATAAAGAAATGAGGGAGGTAAGTGAAGAGACAGATAAATTAGAACTATTGGACATTTTCAGAATCATTCACCCCAAGAAACTGGAATACACATTTTACTCAAGTCCACATGGGTCATTCTCAAGGACAGACCATATGTTAGGCCACAAAGACAGCATCAGCAAATTCAAGAGCATTGAAATCATCCCAAGCACCTTCTCAGACCACAGTGGAATTAAACTAACACTTAACAATTAACAAAAGATTAGTAATAGTCCCAAAATGTGGAAGCTCTACAGTACACTACTTAACAACTACTGGGTCAAAGAGGAAATAAAGGAAGAAATAAAAATGTTTCTAGAGTTCAATTAAAATGAAGACACAAGCTATCAAAATATTTCAGACACAGCTAAGGCAATACTGAGAGGGAAGTTCATAGCCATACAAGAATACATTAGGAAACAAGAAAAAGCACGAATAAACAATCTGACTGCACACCTTAAAGATCTAGAGGGAGAAGAACAAAGGAACCCTAAAGCAACCAGAAAGACAGAAATCGCTAAGGTTAGGGCAGAAATAAATAACATTGGAAATAGAAAAACCATACGAAAGATCAACAAAAGTAAATGTTGGTTCTTCAAAAAAGTGAACAAATTTGACCAGCCTTTAGCATTGAATTCATCCCAAGCACCTTCTCAGACCACAGTGGAATTAAACTAACACTTAACAATCAACAAAATACTAGTAATAGTCTCAAAATGTGGAAGCTCAACAGTACACTGCTTAACAACTTCTGGGTCAAAGAGGAAGTAAAGGAAGAAATCAAAATGTTTCTAGAGTTCAATGAAAATGAAGACACAAGCTATCAAAATATTTGGGACACAGCTAAGGCAGTACTGAGAAGGAAGTTAATAGCTATACAAGCACACATTAGGAAACAAAAAAAAGCACAAACAGCCTGATTGCACATCTTAAAGACCTAGAAGAAGAAGAACAAAGGAACCCTAAGAAAAACAGAAGGACAGAAATCACTAAAGTTAGGGCAGAAATAAATAACAATGAGAATAGGAAAACCATACAAAAGATCAATGAAAGTAAATGTTGGTTCCCTCGAAAGAGTGAACAAAATCGACAAACCTTTAGCCAGACTCACAAAACAAAAAAGGTAGAAGACCCAAATAAATCAGATTGAAAGAGGTGATCTCACAACAGACACCACAGAAATTCAACATATCATGGGAGGCTTCTATGAACAACTTTATGCTACCAAGCTAGAGAACCTGGAAGAAATGGACAATTTCCTTCTCAAGAATAAAAGTCTTGGACTAGATAGTTTTACAAATGAATACTACAAAACCTTCAAGAAAGAGTCAATACCTCTACTTTTAAAAGTCTTCCAGAAAATTTAAGACACAGGAATACTCCCTTCCAGCTTCTATAAAGCCAACATCACTCTGATACCAAAAGCAGACAGGGGTACTACCAAAAAAGAAAACTACAGACCAGTATCTCTGATAAGCGTAGATGCTAAAATATTGAACAAAATTCTAGCCAACCAGATATAGCAGTATGTTAAAAAGATTGTTCATCATGACCAAGTGGAGTTTATGCCAGGCATGCAAGGTTTGTTTAATATATATAAATGAATCAATGAAATTCACCATATCAATAAAAGCAAGACCAAAAACCACATGGTAATACCAATAGATGCAGAGAAAGCCTTTGACAAAATACAACATCACTTTATGATCAAAATGCTACAAACAATGGGAATAAGTGTAAACTTTCTGAAGATATTAGAGTCTATATATAGCAAACCTACAGCTAACATCACACTCAGTGTTAAAAAACTGCATGAATTTCCCCTCAAATCAGGTACTAGACAGGGCTGCCCACTATCACCATTATTATTCAACATAGTGTTGGAAATTCTTGACATACCAGTCAGGCAGGAGCAAGGAATTAAAGGCATACAGATTGGAAGAGAAGAAGTCAAACTCTCCTATTTGCAGATGACATGATAGTATACATAGAAAACCCTAAAGAATCCAGCAAGAAGCATTTGGAAATCATTAGGCAATACAGTAACATGTCAGGCTACAAAATGAACACAGAAAAGTCAGTGGCATTCGTCTCTGCAAACACTAAGTTAGAATATGATGAAATCCAGAAATCAATTCATTTTACTATAACAACAAAAAAATAAAATAACTAGGAATAAATGTGACCAAAGAAGTGAAAACTTGTATACTGAAAATTATGAGGCACTACTCAAGGAAATAGAAAAAGACACAAAGAAGTGGAAAGATATTCCATGTTCATGGGTGGGGAGAATTAACATCATCAAAATGAATATACTACCCAGAGTCATCTACAAATTTAATGATATCCCCATCAAGATCCCAATGACATTTTTTAGAGAATAGAAAAAAATGCTACAAATGTTTATCTGGAACCAGAAAAGACCTAGAATTGGAAGGAGCTTGAAGAACACATGGTAAGTGAAATAATTCAGAAACAGAAGGATTAATATGGTATGATCTCACTGTCAGGCAAAAGTGAAAATCAAGATCAGAAGAGAAAATACAAATAGAACCTCAACTGGTGTTGGTGATTGCACCAAAGTTAAGGGCTCTGGGATGGGTAGAGGGGAGAGTACAGGTCCAAAAACGATGACAGAGGACCTACTGGGGTTGTATTTTTATATGGAAAACTGGGAAATAATATTTATGAACTATTATATTTAATAAATTAAAATTAAGTGCATAAAGAATTCATTAACCAACATTATAGCAATGAAATTTCCTGAATGACTTTTACAGAGAAACATTTAAATAAATTATGGTACATAAATATGTGGGTATCATTTTCATAGATATAGTTTCACATGTATAAGTTTTCTACAAGTCACATGATCTACCACCAAGTTCCTGTGTTCCCCTCTCTGATAACCATTATAATACTTGAGGGAGATATGTTGAGAACTATCACACAAAAAGCATTCATCTTGCTCAGGCAAGCTGCCTGTGTCTGTGCACTGGCTGGGTAAAAACAAAAGGCCTGCATCAACATTTTGGTCAAAGACACCAACTAATAACAACTCTGCGAAACTCCCTCAGAAACCATAAACAGCCACTGTTGGGATTATGTTTAAGCCTGATAGAGCTTAGGGAGAACTACCCCCATCCTTGGATGGAGGTCTGAGAAGGTACCCTCTTGGTGAGTCTCTCTCAACCGAGGTGAGCAAAAGGGGGGAAACTCAGACTTAGTTATTTCCTTCTTGACTTTCAGGCCCAGAGAAACCCCAATACTTCTCCCTATTAACTGCAGGCCACATGGCTGCCTACTTTAAGATTTCACTTACTCAAAGTCACCTTCTGATCACAGAAGAACACACCTTATCACACACTCCTAGCAGTGCCCTTTGATGTCCTCAATTTGCATCAAACCTTGCTTATCTTCTCTCTATCTTGCCTTGACTGGTTCAACCCATCTCCTCCCCTCAAACACCTTTGGGTAATTAAATGCCTGCATCAGGAGACTAATTATCTTGACCTTTATGTATCTGCTTCAATTCTTGTCATACCAGCCCCCTACCATAGGGGAAAACTGACCTTTAAGAAACCTGTAATTTCTGACATATTTCAATAATAATTCCCTGTGTTTGGTTTTCTATTTAACTCATGTCCACATGCTAATAAACGAGATCTGAGCACGCTGAAACTCTCCCCAGTGTCTTTTACTTCGTGTTGAGTGAGAAAGAACTGGTCCATTACCTTTCCCCTGGAGATCACCCAGCTAGAGACCCCGACAAGCCACTATGTGACTGGTCAGATGCAAGGTCAGACACAAGAACTGATGTAACACCTGGAATTGAAATCTTATAAAAGGCATTCCCCTTAAAGTACAGTGCTACTCTCATTTCGTGGCCACTTTGGGACATGAAGGACATCTCTTGTAGGCAGATTAATGCTTGTTTCGTCTGCTCCTCAGCTGCCTCATTTGCCTATCACATTCCTAACAGTACTTATAAAAAGACAGTTTGGTTACTTTTTTTAAAGTTAATTTTCCTTAGTTAATTAAACTCTATATATGTGAGGCCATCTTTTACCTCTTATTTCACTTAGCATACTCACCTGCAGTTCTATCCATTTGGTACCAAAATATAGCCTCTCTCCATTTCTCTCTCTCTCTCTCTCTCTCTCTCTATCTCTATCTCTATCTCTATCTCTATCTATCTTTCTATCTATCTATCTATCTATCTGTCTATCTATCTCTCTCACCACTTACAGAATAGTGTTCTAAAATAGAGACATACTTCCTTAACCTGCATTCATATTTCCCTGTTGTCTGATGACAAAGGGGGCAATTGCTGCTGCCACTCACCCCCACTGGCAGAGCAGAACAGCACCAGGGGGCATCCCGTGAGATGGGAGCCGTTAGAACCAGGGGGCATCTCTTGAGAAAATAGCTGTTAAGAAGGCACCAGGGGGATGGGCAATTCCTGTGGAGATAAGTTTCATATCCCCTTTTGACTACTTTGCATCTAAACAACACATCAATTTTTGACATATCCCTGTGAAAGTTCTCTCACCTTGTCCTGATCCCTTGAAATAAAATGTAACCATGATGTAACCTGTTTAAAAACGCTGTTTAAACCTGTGCTGTTCCTTCGATCGAGGCAGAGAATCTTTTTGAAGAGATTTGGTTCTCTTGCCCACTAGTGTAAAAAAACTCCTCTCTTTTCACCATAATTTTGGTTTAAGCTTTGTGTTTGGGCATAATTTCTGCAAAAGTATGAACCATATATATACTTTTTGCCTGGTCATCTGTATATAGAAATTTATGCTGTTTTTATAATTTGGCTATTGTGAACAGTGCAGCTGTAACAGAGCAGGAAAGGAAGAGAAAAATTGGTAGGGACAAAGACTTTAATTTGCTATCCCAGTTTAAGGAATAAGAAACTGTTAGAGAAAAGATTAAAACTGAACTGAGTGCAAAACAGGAAATCCAAATGGAAATCATCTTTAGCACCTGAATAGAAGGGCTCCAGGCTGCTTAAACTGGCTGAATAACAAAGGAACACCTGGCTTGTCTCTCACCTTGTGATTTTGCAATCAAGCTTGACCATCTGACTAAGGGGTCCTAGTGTATGTGTGTGTGTGTGTGTGTGTGTGTGTGTGTGTGTGTGTGTGTGTGTGTGTGTGAACTGAAAGGTTGGATCTGTGTGGGGTCTCCTAACTTCACATGGCACCATGATCTTGCTTGGCCTTATATTGGCTTTTTATTAATATATGTGTTAGACTGTGATTAATGGCTATCAGATGAACTAAAATGCTTTAAAGGTTTATATATTTTTGCCAGGAGCCATTTCTCTGCTTGATAGAAGATAAGCTTTGAAACAATGGAAGCCCTCAAGACAAGTTTCTATTTCCCCGCAGGTAGGCCATTTACCAGAAAACAAGTGACACACCATATTGTTATAGTTAATAGACATAGTTTTACCAGAAAACAAGTGACACACAACATAGTTATAGTTAATAGACATAGTTTCGGCTATGTACGTTGCAAGGGACATTCCACCATGATAATTGCTCCTCCTCCTCCTCTTGCAATCCCCCTTCCCCAAAGCCTTATAGTGCCTGTGAACACAATAAAATTTTGCAGTTTGATCAGAAACCTGTCTTGCTATCATTTCTTGTGTCTCCTGTTCCTTTCATTCCAGGTTCTTGGGTTCCTACCCCCTGTTCATGCCCCACTGGCCAGGGAATCTGTCGCCTGAACGTGGGGCGAAGAAGCCTTCTGGACCTTGGAACGCTGCTGCTAGAGAGGATCAGCCTATCCGAAATCCACTGAGCCACCGCAGCTGAGGAAGTAATGCACAACCTTGCATAGATCACCACGGAGCTACCCGGCCATGAGTCAGATCTGGAGGAGTGTCACAGCGGCGCAAGGTAAGCATTACCATGGGACAGGCATTTAGCAAACAGGATTTATTTATTAAAGGACTCAAGGAGTCCCTCAAGACATGAGGAACAAGGGTTAAAAAGAAAGATTTAAAGAAGTTTTTAGACTATATTGGAGATATTTGCCCCTGGTTTCCCCGGGAAGGCACTATTGATGAGAGGCGTTGGAGGAGAATTGGTGATTGTCTTAATGACTACTATCAATCTTTTGGTCCTGAACGCGTCCCTGTTTCTGCCTTGGAATTTAATTAATGATATCTTAAAAATTTATAATAATCACCCTGACATTAAAAGTCTCATTACAGAGGGTGAAAAAGTCCTCCAGCAACTTTCTCGCCCACCCTCCAGGAGAAAGAACCTATCCCCGTGCCCTTCTGTAATTGTTGATCTTGATCCCCCAGTATCCGGTCAAAACAAAGACCCTTACCCCCTCCCTACAGGTTCCACCTCACTCATTAACGTTTCCCCCATTGACCCTCCTATTGTTAATTCACATGAGGATAAAACCCCGCATTCTTTCCCACACCTCTATCCAGTTTTACGAACCCCCCCCCCTCCTGAAGCACTTCCTGCGGATGATGAGGCTTTGCTAGAAGGAGAGGCTGCCAAAGATCACAATCCCGAATGGTGTCCCCCTCCCTTTAATCCCCCTCCTTACATTCATGCCCCCGCTCTTCAGCCTGACCCCCTCCTTGACGATCCTTCCATCAGGTGGGCACGCTCAGGAGCCCTTACAGGAATTTCCACCCTCTGCAAGGTCCTTGCTGACCGGAGAGAGCAGCTTCAATTAATGAAAGAAATAGCTGCAGTTACAGAAGAACTTACATTTTTAGCCTCCCCCAAAACCCTAAGCCCAATCCCTAAAACTAAACCATCCAAATCAAAACAGGTTTTGGGTTTCCCTGTTACTTGGAGCCAGACTCAAACTGACCCTGCACACGAGGTTTCTATACAAATATAAGACCCTAAAGACCCTGAAGATTCAGATGCTGATAGTGATGATAATCTCCCACAATCTTCAGCCCCCTCTAAGCAGGCTGGCTTAAAAGCATGGAAGCGCCTGCCCCCTAAGGGATCTACCACTACTTCTTTGGCAAAAGTTAGACAAGGCCCAGAAGAGCCCTATAGTGATTTTATTAGCTGGCTGAATGAGGAGGCAGAGAGGCTTTTTGGAGGTGATGAAACTGATAATCCTTTTGTTAAACATTTGGCTTTTGAAAATGCTAACCCCACTTGTCAAGATGCCATCTGTCCTCACAAGCGTGGCACTCTTGCTGATTATGTTAAGCTTTGCTCTGGCATCGCCACTACACATGCTCTTGGGCTCACCATTGGGGTCGCCCTCCATAACAACAATTTTGCTGCAGGTGCCGGCCAACAAAATAAGACTTGCTTTAATTGCAAACAGCCTTGTCATTTCATCAGAGAGTGCACAGCCGCTGCCCAAGTCCAATCTCGTGTATTTGAGCACCCTCCTCTGGCAACAGTTTGTCCGTGGGCCTCTGAATGTAGATCTAGAACTAACATCCAGGGCCAATTCTTAAACCCCCAGCTGCCGGGAAACTTCCTGCGGGGCCGGCCCCTGGCCCCCACACAAAGGACAACCCTTGGGGCTATCAGGTTTGTCCCTTGGGCTCCAGCCCAGCCGCTTCCCCCTCCCCAGCCAACTCCCAATGCCTCCGCAGATCAGTCTCTAGTCTCTGGAGGGCCACCACCTGCAGCACAGAACTGGACCTCTGTGCCACCTTCCGCACAATATTAACCCCCAATACAGGCCCTCAGACCATAAGTACTGGTGTCTTCGGCCCACTCCCTCCAAATTTGTTTGGCCTCATACGAGGAAGAGCCAGTTCCACCCTTCGAGGTCTACATGTAGTCCCTGGAGTTGTTGACAATGATTTCACTGGAGAAATTAAAGTTATCGCCTCCTCTCAAGAAGGCCCACAGATCATTCCACCTGGTGATCGTTTAGCACAGCTAATATTACTTCCCTTACAGCACCTTAATAATAATTTCCATAAACAGTCCTGTTGTATGCTTTACATTGGTTTGTTCTAGTTCTCCCCCGCCAAGAGAATTGGATCAGTCCTGCTAGTTTCGCGGGCCCACTTGGCCCCGCCCCAAGGAACCCTGAGAGAAGTGCCAGAGTTCCAGAGTTGGAGAGTTGCAGAGTAAGAGAGTGCTTGTGCCGCCGCAAAGAGACAGCAGAGTTCTGTTTGGTGATTAGTTTGTCTTAGTTTATGAATCGTTGTTCTTGAATAAAGAAATGCATCTTCCCTGCCCAGCTGTATGTCTCTGGTCATCTCTGTTACCCGCCCGTGAAGCTAGCCCGGTCAGCAAGAGCCGCCAAATTTTTAACAACAAATGGCGCCCAACGTGGGGCTGACCTGCGCATCTCTCAGATAAGTAAAGACAATTTGGCTACCTATGTACTATGGCCTTCTCTTCTGCTTTTGAAGAGATCTCCAAAGGCCTCTGCCCTTTCTTCACGAGACTGTTTTGCTGTTTCTGGAACATTTATCTCTGGACCACTCTGTGGTTTCCACTCGCTTGGGTGAACTCAGAACAGCCAGCGGAAATAGCCAGTGGCCGGGAGGTGAGGCGTGGAGCTGCTGTTTCCACCTGGTTAAACAGCCAGCCAGCCGGCTGCACCCAGACAACCCCGCGCACCACGCCTGCAGCCCCGCAGCCCACAGGAGACTGACGCCAGCACACAGGAGCCCGATTCCACCATGCAGGAGCCCGATGCCAACATGCTGGAGCCCGATGCCAGCACGCAGGCCAGTCCACAGGAGCCAGCTATCCACCGCGTGGCACAGGGCACTGGAAGCGTGATCCCTCCACGCTGCTCGGCCACTGCAAACAGGGCAACAGACATGGCAGGGTCATGGGGCAGGGCCGCAGCGGCCTATCATGGCCGCCACCCCTGGGCACCTAGGCCCACGCCTTCTACAAGGCTGGCCCGCCCGCCCTCTTGCTATGAATTCTGGAACGATCCCAGACTTCCCAGACCCCTGGGCTCCCTGCCGAAACTGGGCACATGAGATCTCCAGCTGCCGGTCCGGTCTGAAGTCAGACAAGCTGGAGTACGCAGAGATTTGTGCAGAGATCACAACCTGCAATTCCTAGAAGTGAAGCTGCCCAAGAGACCACCACTGGACAATGCACCCCCCCAACAACTAAGACAGTAGAGATTTGAATTCGTGTTTAAAATGACATGTCTTAGTAACAAAGGTTTCTCTCTTTGTGTATTAATGACCATGTTTATGTGTATGTTTAAAGTTTGGTAAACAGTAACTTTAAGGCTAAATTCTTACTAGTCAAAGTTAAATGAAAAAGGTTTTCAATATAATTCTCATAAAGATAAAAGTAACTTATATTTATTTAAAGTCTGAGGTAAAAATTAGTTAACAATCAATATATTTTAACTAAGTTGGTCTAAACAAAAGGTTAAATAGACTTGTTGATATGTAAAACTCTCCATTACCTTCTCTATAAGAAATGGTAGATTGCACAATGGCTATGCTAATTATTCTCATGCCTGAGGTTTCCTTTCCTGCGCACACCTAGGGTGTGTCTCCATCTTGAATGGGTGTAACATGGGTCAAAAAGATGTTGTTGATATGTAAAAGTCTCAAATTCCTTCTCTATTAGAAACGTTAGATTGTGCTTGGTTATGCTAATAACAAGTTTTTTTTCATAATAAGTAAATTGCAGCCAGCTGCCTTTGGGACTCTAGGCCATTCCCCACCCCCATGCAAATTTCTGTCGAGACAAGTATGCCCCCCAGAGGCAAGAAATTTTTAAGCTGATAAAGTTTTGCCCACAAAGGCAAAAAATGACCCCCTCAGGCCTTCCCTTGACAGCACACTGGTTCTTGTTACTTGCTTACATGTTTCTCCATGCTTGTGCCAGTTTCTTTTTTTAAAAAAAATGCCTGTACGATATAGGTTTCTGTTCACCTCACACCCTTGATACTGTAGCCATTTAGTTAAAAAGAAAAGGGGGAATTGTATGCTTTACATTGGTTTGTTCTAGTTCTCCCCCGCCAAGAGAATTGGATCAGTCCTGCTAGTTTCACGGGCCCATTTGGCCCCACCCCAAGGAACCCTGAGAGAAGTGCCAGAGTTCCAGAGTTGGAGAGTTGCAGAGTTAGAGAGTGCTTGTGCCGCCGCAAAGAGACAGCAGAGTTCTGTTTGGTGATTATTTTGTCTTAGTTTATGAATCGTTGTCCTTGAATAAATAAATACAGCTTCCCTGCCCAGCCGTATGTCTCTGGTCGTCTCTGTTACCTGCCCGTGAAGCTAGCCCAGCCAGCAAGAGCCGCCGAATTTTTAACAACACAGTCCCATCTTGATGACCCCCCTGGGTCTTCAGACACATATTGGGTCCAACAGGTCTCCCTTGACCGCCCCTCCTTGAAATTATTTTTAAATGGAAAACCTTTTACTGGTATTATAGACACAGGGGCTGATGCCACAGTTATTTCTGAAAGAGACTGGCCACACACTTGGCCATTAACGGCCTTTCACACCCATTTAAAAGGCATAGGCCAGTCCACTGATCCCAAAGTCAGCTCCCAGGCTCTTACTTGGTCAGATGAAGAGGGAAATACTGGCTCTGTTACACCATTTGTTATTCCTGGGCTGCCAGTTAATCTCTGGGGCTGTGATATTCTCTCTCAAATGAATGTCATTATGTGCAGCCCCAACGAAAAGGTGACCCACCATATGTTAAATCAAGATTTTCTCCAGGGAAGAGGACTAGGAAAAAACTCTCAAGTAATTAGAGACCCCTTATAGTCATCCAAAGAACAGACAGGTTGGGGCTGGGTATCCCTCCCTCTCCGCCTTTTTCCTAATGGCCGTTGACATGCCTGCACCCTATGCAGAAAAAATTGCCTGGAAAACAAGTGTCCCATATGGGTTGATCAATGGTCTTTAACACAAGAAAAAGCCAAAGCAGCACTGACGCTAGTGCAGGAGCAGCTTGCTGCAGGTCACATAGAGCCAACTACCTCCCCATGGAATACCCCAATTTTTGTCATAAAAAAGAAATCAGGAAAATGGCAATTATTACAAGATTTAAGAGCTATCACCAAAGTAATGTTCCCTATGGGGGCCCTTCAACCTGGTTTACCCTCTCCTGTAGTGATTCCCTCTGGCTATTTTAAAATAGTTATTGATCTCAAAGATTGTTTTTTCACTATTCCCCTACACCCTGATGACAGACCCCATTTTGCCTTCAGCATACCCCAAATAAATTTTCAGGGCCCTATGCCCCGTTATCAGTGGAAAGTATTACCACAAGGCATGGCCAATAGCCCTATCCTTTGTAAAAAATTTGTTGATCAGGCTGTTGCTCCAATTAGACAGAGATGGCCTTCCATATATATTCTTCATTATATGGATGATATACTTTTGGCTGCTGCCCAAAAAGACAGCCTGTTTCAATGCCTAGGAGACCTGACCACCAGCCTTTCAAATAGAGGACTTCAAGTTGCCCCCGATAAAGTACAAATAGCTGACCCCTATACTTATTTGGGATATGAATTGCTTCACCACCGAGTGCTAACCCCTCAAATTCAATTACGCACCTCCCATTTACAGACCTTAAATGACTTCCAAAAACTTCTAGGTGATATTCAATGGCTTAGACCATATTTAAAATTGCCCATTCACGCCTTGCTCCCCCTAAATGAAATCCTTAACAGTGATCCCAACCCACTGTCCCCCAGAAAGCTCTCCCCTGAAGCCCAAGCTTCCTTAACCCTTATAAACCGCTCTATACAAGAGCAGACTGTCTTTCAAATTGACTATAATACACCCCTGCTGTTTGTTATCTGTTCCACTTCTCATATGCCCACTGGTGTTTTCTCTGGCAAAACTCACTTAAAACCAAAGATAAAGGACACCCCCTACTTTGGGTTCATCTGCCCATTTCCCCTCAAAAAGTACTTGCCAATACCCATTCCTGGTTGCACAGCTGATTATAAAAGCACGAAAATTGAGCCTTCAATATTTTGGAAAAGATCCTGACTCTCTTATCTTACCCTACACTAAAGACCAGCTTGACTGGTTGTTCCAAGCCTCTGATGACTGGCCTATTGCATGTGCCTCCTCCTCAGACACCATTGATAATCATTATCCCAACAATCCCCTGCTACAAGTTGCTGCTGTGCATCCTTTTTTGTTCCCCAGGGTAATGGCTACCCAGCATCTTGATAAGGCCTCCTTGGTATTTACTGATGGCTCTGCTAATGGAACTGCAGCCTACATGATTGATGGGAACCCTACCTCCTGCCCCTCCTCTTATACCTCAGCCCAGCTTGTTGAGCTTTATGCTATCATCAAAGTACTTCAAGAACTGCATTCCCAACCCTTCAACCTATATACAGACTGTGCCTATGCTGCTCATTCAGTGCCCTTGTTAGAGACTGTTCCTTTTATCAAATCCTCCACCAATGCTTCTCCCTTATTTATAACATTGCACTCCCTAATTGTTGCTCAAACCTGCCCTTTTTTCATAGGCCATTTGCATACACACACTGTTACCTGGTCCCCTCTCTGAAGGAAATGCACTGGCAGATGCTGCCACTCAGTTAGCCTTCCCTGTACTTATTGACCCCGTTTCCCTAGCACAACAGGCCCATTCTCTCCACCACCTTAACTCTCAGACCCTTCGCCTTGCATACAAGGTTACCCATGACCAAGCTCGTGAAATTGTCAAAAATTGCCCTGACTGTTCTATCTCACTCCCAGTCCCTCACGTTGGAGTTAATCCACGTGGGCTGGTCCTGAGTGAAATTTGGCAAATGGATGTTACTCATTTTAATGAATTTGGAAAACTTAAATACATTCATGTTACTGTTGATACCTTCAGTGGCTTCATCTTTGCCTCCCTTCATACAAGAGAGGCCTCAAAAAATGTTATCGCCCATGTCCTTCAATGCCTCTTAGTTATAGGCAAACATAAAATAATCAAAACAGACAATTGTCAGGGATATACTGGAAAAAATTATTAGACTTTTTGCCAGAGCCTCCGCATTAAGCACATCACTGGCATTCCCTATAACCCTCAGGGCCAAGGCATTGTAGAACAAGCTCACCAAACGCTTAAGGCAACCCTGCATAAACTCAAAAAGACTTCCCTCTATGAAACTCGTGGAACGCCACGTAATATCCTCAACCATGCTCTTTTTGTTCTTAATTTTCTCAATCTCGATGCACAAGAAAGATCTGCTGCCGACTGTCTCTGGCATCCTGAGACCCATAATAGACAAGCCATAGTCAGGCGGCGTGACCCCCTGACCTCACAATGGAAAGGTCCCAACCCTGTTCTCATCTGGGGACGTGGCTCAGCCTGCATAAATGATCAAAATGAAGGAGCTCCTAGGTGGCTTCCTGAAAGGCTTGTTAGACAAGTCAATGGAATCTCACCCTCAAGGGGAGATTGCCCTGCTCTTCCTAAAAACAGTGTTGATACACTTCCCTAAAGCCCCAAGAGTTACTAATGTATTTCGTGCCCAAGAACGTAAGTTCTTGAGGCCCTTTTTTCTTCTTTTGTTTTTCGGGAAAACAACACTAAACTCTAAAGATGGTTCCAAAGAAGTCCAACCATGTGATGCTTCCTTGTCTTCTCTACATGCCCCTAATATTGGCCATTCCTACCTGCACAGCTTTTGTTTATCAGTGGGAATTCCAGGTTAGAGAGGCACAAACCAAGGACTCACACACTACAGTCCAAAACATTGGCACGGCACGCTGTCCTCCTAAAGGTTGCCGGGAGACTGTTGTCATTAATATTTCTCCCAAGACTATATCTAGCACCCATCGGCCTTATGCCTGCTTTCCCTTTGATAATAAGGACAGGAGCGGATGCCTTACTGATGTTTCCACTTATGGAGGCTGCTGCTATTGGTCCTGCATTCTTCATGATGCCCACTCGCCAAGAACCAAAACAGGAAAGCCCAGTATTCTCAGATTACAAGGGTCCCAGTTTACTATTCAGATCTCTGATCCCTGGGATACCCATTGGCAAGAGGGAGTTACAGCTAAATTATATAATGATGGTTACTCCACATATCCTACAGGAACTATACATATCTCCCGACAATTGGCATTGGCCGAGCACAGAAAACAGGTAAATCAAGTCATTATTGAAATAGAGAATAAGCTCCATTCAGCTTTCCAAACAAATTTGGCCATGAAAGTCACTAAAAAATGGGCTACCTGGCCCCTATATCTCCAATATGCAATTAACCTTTTAAACTATTCTCAGATTGTTCTCAACACTTCCCGTTGCTTGCTGTGTGCATCCCTTTCACGACCCATTCTTGTTGCGGCACCTTCAAACAACACACCACCAACTTTCCTAGATGCCACCACAAAGAACCCCCTTATGGGGCCCCATCCCTCCATCCCCTCAGTCCCACTTTTTCTAGAACACATAGGCAATTCATTCATACTGGTGTGCCTTTATACCAGCAACTCTGGCCATGTTAATTTCACTTGCACCCGTACTGTTTCTGTAAGTGCTGTCCATGCAGCACCACCATTAGCTTACTTCTGGTGTTGTGGGACACTTCTGACTAGCATAAATACCACTACCCCTGGGCCCTGCCTCATTGTAGCTATAGTCCCCAACTCACTTTATATAAACCTGATGAGTTTGCATGACTCCTACACTCCACTCATAAAAGAGCTGTTTTCCTCCCATTTATAGTTGGCATAGGTTTAGCTACCTCTACTGGCATAGCTGGTGGGGCACTAGGACATTCTATTTACTTCTCCCATGACTTCTCTGAAAAATTAGAACAAGTCATAGATTCCACCACAAATAGTCTAGAGTCACTATAGAGACAGATCACGTCCCTGGCAAAGGTTACCTTACAGAGCAGACGAGCCCTTGACCTTCTTACAGCAGAAAAGGGAGGAACCTGCTTAGCTTTACAAGAAGAATGTTGTTTTTACATTAATGAATCAGGAATTATAGAAGAAAATGTTAAGAACCTACAAACACTTAGTCAAGATTTAAGAAATAGATATGACCCTTCCTCTGCACAATCATGGATGAATTCCCCCTTCTTTATTTGGCTACCTTCAGTCGTGGGACCCTTGATAAGTCTTTTGTTAATGATTACCTTAGGACCCTTTATTTTCAATAAGATTACTGATTTTATAAAACGGCAGATTGACTCCTTGGCATCAAAACCCTTACAAATACATTATCATAGACTTGATTTGGCTGACAGAGGCCTGGCTGAACCTGAGGGTGACAGACCTCCCTTTCAGATGGCATAAAACTCAGATTTATGCATTGAGACATCCAACCTTGGCAGGGCAAGGACACCAGTAAGCGGTGTGAGGCAAAGCACTGCAGGGGGTGGACACCATAGTCTGTCTCTGAGTCCCCCGTGAAGCAAACCTGATATGCATGGAGGTCGGTGTCGACAATAAAAATTTTGTGCCTTGAAGTTCTCTTCACCCTGGAAACCGTGGCTCTGCCTCCCCTCTCCAAAAGACACCAAGAGCCTTATAAGATGCAGGAAGATTGGTTCTATATTCACCCCGTGGGAGGAATCAGGTCAATACTTTCTCCCCTCTGGTTAATGCCCACCAAATCTGCTGTTAAGGTCTCTACCCCTCACCCTCAATTTCCTGCCTCAGTTAAATTGTAACGAAGGGAGGAGATACCAGCAACCATTCCTCTGCTTGATAGAAGATAAGCTTTGAAACAATGGAAGCCCTCGAGACAAGTTTCTATTTCCCCGCAGGTAGGCCATTTACCAGAAAACAAGTGACACACCATATTGTTAGAGTTAATAGACATAGTTTTACCAGAAAACAAGTGACACACCACATAGTTATAGTTAATAGACATAGTTTCGGCTATGTACGTTGCAAGGGACATTCCACCGTGATAATTGCTCCTCCTCCTCTTCTTGCAATCCCCCTTCCCCAAAGCCTTATAATGCCTGTGAACACAATAAAATTTTGCAGCTTGATCAGAATCCTGTCTTGCTGCCATTTCTTATGTCTCCTGTTCCTTTCATTCCAGGTTCTTGGGTTCCTAACCTCTGTTCACGCCCCACTGGCAGGGGCATATTTTGTTGGTGTTATTTCATGTCTAGGAACTTAAGGGTACACTTATATCTTTAGTTTGTTTTAATATCCTTGGTGCAAATACTTGGGAATGATATTGTTGAATGATAAGATTGATAGGAATACAAATGGGTGCAGCCCTTATGGAATACAGTATAATGAATACTTAAATAAAAATGAAAATATGCTGCAACACATGGACTACAGGGTGAATGGATTTGACTATATCTAAAGTTTTTTTTTACTAATTTAATGATGATATTTTAATTTTACTTTGGCTATGAAAACTTCTGTAGCCTTACTACACTATGAATAGCCTCTCTTTCTGAACCAGTCATAATGTAGTGTTGGGGGGGCAATGTTTATTTCCCTAACATTTAACAGTTCATCATGCATTATCTCAACAAAGGACTGAGCATGATTTTCAGGATTTTTAAACTTTATTAGGGAAATTTGAGAACATTCACATGTTAGAACATGAGAGAGAGAGGAACCAAGTTACTACTTACATGATGATCTGAACAGAAAAAAGAGAGAGCCATGCCAAAGGTCTACCGTTTAACACCCAAGCCCTGTCTCCACCTTTCCAAGCCAAGCCTGTCATCACTCCCATTTTTGGGGTGGTACCCTCTGTGAAGGAATAAGTCCTTGATTCAATTAATCCCCCATATAGAAAGCTAGGTGATTTTAGTGATTAAATGCAAGCCTTTAGAGGACTAGAGAATGAAGGAATTTCCCCTTTTACCTATCCAAGGACAGCAGAGAATTTCTGATTAACCAAGAATGTTACCAAAACCCGTCTGTTTTGTAACCTTTGTGCCATGATGGTTTTCAGTAACCTGCCTGCTTGCTTCCTGGCGCCACATGTAGATGAGCTCCCAGCATCTGGGTCTCTCTCCCAAACAGTGGGGTGGGCCACTGTTGGCACTCCAGATTGGGGGGGGTACAAGTGTACTGAGGTTCTGGTATAATGTGTCTGTACATGTTTAAGTTTGTAATAATGGCTATTCTATGTGCTTGTGTAAATAAATACTTCAACTTCCTGTATTTCCTGTGTTGGCCTCAGTTTGTCTCCGTTTGTAATGGGTACAGTCAGAAGCAAAATACTTACACCCTCCAGGTACCTCCTGTCCCTCAACAGTAGCAACACAGGAGTTTCATATAATTTCACCCTCACTATTCATCTTGATTATGCATTCATTGTTAGACCACACACTCTGAAAAACTGAGACAACATCTTGTATTTTATTTGAAATATTTGTCATTTTCCTACAATTGTAAAGTGGGAACAATAATCTCTTTTTCATAGAGACAAACATTTCAAAGGAGAAGTGGCACACACTTGAACACAGGAATTGTTAATAAGCTGACATAATAGCTCTTTTGAGTCTATTCCCTTAACCTTCTAAATTGGGTAACCCCATTACCTTAATTACTAGATTTGCATATTCTAATAACTCTAGAAAAACTTAGATTTTTATGTTCTTACCATTTCTTCTCCAGCCTATGACCTTTTGTACTTGAATTAGCAGAACAGAGCTATGTAATCCCTCCTACAGATAAATATTAACACCCTTCTTAAAATCCTGATTTCCTTCTATTAACCCTAAAAAAAGGTCAAAACAGGAAGGCCAAAATGGCCATGTGAAGACAGTTCTATGGTACTTCAGATCCTGACAGTTTCAACAGAAAATAGCCTACACTCAGTATAAGAGGAGTCATGAAGAAGATGCGAATGAATCATACAGAAATGCTTCCACATCACCGAAGTGGAGAAGAACAGTCAAAGAAGCATTTAAAAGCAAAACAAAGAAAAGTTTCTCTACTGTGAGGGGTCAGATTGAGCCTCCATGAGAACAATGGCTGAAGGTAAAAAAAAAAAAAAAAAGAAGAAAAGAGTGCATATAAAATCACATTCCAGAGGTAAGCAGCATTACACCTCAAACTGAGACCCTGCCTGGCCACATTCCAGAGATAATCCCCAGCTGTTGCTCCAATGACTGTCCAGAGCCAACCCACAACACGGTGGAGTCTGGTCATCTCTGGTGAGAAAGGACAATTGATCTACAGAGTCCTGCCATTACCATACCCCTACACTGGGCTGGACAATACCTGGCACATTCAATCTGGTGGAATATAATTCTATAGAATTAGAGAAAGACACTGAGAATGTGTTAGACTCCAAAAGTGACTTTTCCCAGCTGCAAAGTTACACAATGTGGGGGAGGAGAGAGAGAGGGCACCTCAGAATCTGCTCCATCATACATGTAACTCCCTTGTTGGCATCCACAGTATCCCCATGTGCTTCCAGGGTTCAATCCTAGGACCTCACATACAATAAGACACTGGTTTTGCCCACTGAGTTATTTCCCTGTCCTCTCCAAGTCCTTCTACTTTAAGATCTCAGATTTTTCAGGACTTGGTGATATTTTAAGCTAAATTTTGACTTAGAAATAAATGTTCTGTGCCTGAGTAGTGGCACTGTTGAGGGAGAAGTTACTACTCAGAAATAGGAGTGGTTACAGGTGTGGCTGGAATGTTGCAGGAAAAGATACCACCCATAAATAGCATTGATTAAAGGTGTGGCTGAAATACTAAGGGAAAAGGTACCACCCAGAAATAGGAGTGGTTACAGGTGTGGCTTAGAAGGTGTAGACGGGGCTTTAGGTTTAAAACCAGGAGTCTGAGAATGTTTGGGGTCTTTGCCTGGACTTCCACCAACATGTAAGCTTCTCTCTCTCACTTTCTGGTTTTTACCACATGACTACCACGATGTCAGTGTTTTTACTCTGTATTTTCTCTCTCTCACTTTCTCACTCTAATATGTGAACATTTTTAAATAAAGTTTGATTTACTTGTATAATCATGCTGTTGAGATCATATGTGACAAACCTTTAGAATGGTAGGTACAGATGGTGTTCCCCAATCTTTCCCATTTAACAGTGCATCTGGCTAATACACATGTTACAATGCACGAGAACTCAGGTGTCTCTTTTCACTCCTTCCCTCTTGGATTCTATCTCTATCCAATAAATAAAGATTAATTTAAAAAAGTGTTCTATGTATTTGTTCAGAGGAATAATTTTTTTCAGTACACTCCTTTTTTCTCCTCAATCTCTTGAGAAGTATGGATCACAGTATCTGAGAGGTAGCCTTTTTCCTGAGCACTGAAACATTTTTTTTCCTCAAACCTCAGCAGTTTCAGTCATACAATATAATTTTATGACCAATAGTAACATTTGTTATTACACATAAGGAAAGTCAAACTTATGCCTCAAGTCACAATATGCAGAAATTTTAAAATATTTCATTTTCAGTATACCTATATTTAAAGCTATAGTATTCAGTTTTCAACAGAATTCTCAAAAGTAGTAAACAAGACATTTTTTTATTTGTGGCCAGGGGCCTGGTCCTTTACCTTCAACCACCCCTGCCCTGGTTCTGTTCCTAACCATCCCCTCCCAGGTTCTGTGCTACACTCCAGGCAAACACAGGGCTCTCTTACAGAGGGGAGAACCCTCACTCCTGAGGGCTGGATCTTCTTATATAGCAAACTGGCCCTTCCCCAGGTTCAGACACATGAGATTGTCTCTCATTCACCGTTCCCTCCATATCTGGCCAAAAGCCCTCCTATGGTTTCTAGAGCCTCTGTTTATCTCCCCTATGCTTAAATCTGCTATTTCCTGTAACCTCGACTTGTATTATCTGCACCTTGGTTACCCTGCAAGGCTGCCTTAGGCCCCCTGGGCCCTCTCACAAGATATGGGGCCACCTTCCTGGCCAAGATTGGCAGATTGACTGGAAGTACCAAAGTATATAAATATAAAGCTATTATGAATGAAAACTCTATCACTACATTATCTGAGTAATTTTCTTTTTATTATTATTTATTATTATTATTTTAAATATGTATTTATTTCCTTTTTGTTGCTCTTGTTTTTATTATTGTTGTAGCTATTGTTGTTGATGTCGTCGTTGTTAAATAGGACAGAGAGAAATGGAGAGAGGAGTGGAAAACAGAGAGGAGGAGAGAAAGACACCTGCAGACCTGCTTCACCACCTGTGAAGCGACTCCCCTGCAGGTGGGGAGCCGGGGCTTGAACTGGGATCCTTAAGCCAATCCTGCCTTGCACCACGTGCACTTAACACGCTGTGCTGCTTCCCGACTCCCCATTTTTAAATTTTTTTATATTTATTTATTTTCCTTTTTGTTGCCCCCCCCTTTTTCGTAATTACTGTTGTTATGACAGAGACGGGGAGAGAAAGATAAACACTTTCAGACCTGCTTCACCGCCTGTGAAGTAACTCCCCTGTAGGTGAGGAGCTGGGGCTGGAACCAGAATCCTTATGCCTGTCCTTGCGCTTTGCACCACATGCGCTTAACCCGCTGCACTACCGCCCAATTTCCATTCATTATTTTTTTATGATTTAGTACTGATTTACAAAATTATAAGATAATATGGGTATACTTCCACACCATTCCCACCACCAGAATTTGCGTCCCTTTCACAGGCAGAAACTGAAATACTTCTCCCAGGGTCACAGATATGGGATGACTATTATTTCTATATGTATATAGTGTTTTTTTTTTTTTGCCCATTTTTTTTTTCTCCTCTGGTCCTGCCTTCGCCTCCTTTCTTAGTCACATCCATGCCTTTTACTTCTCTTGAGTGTCCCTCCTTTTTATTCATCTCTCAGAGAAGAAAACTGCCTGATTTTCTGGTGTTTTCCAGATTTGCTTCTCTTTCAGTGATGGTATAAAAACAAAGATTCCTGGTGACAAACATTTTGGGTTCTGGTAGAATTGGGGTTCAGAGGGGGTCATCTGAGAAGCTAAACTGTTAAATTTTTACCTTGTCTTTTATCACAGTCTGGAGTTTGATAGAATTGTAAAATATATTCAAGAAAACATGCAAATAGGAAGCATTTTCCAAGGTATGTGCCTGTGTGTGTAGCACAGGGCCCATGTGCCAGCCCAAGTGTGTTTTCAAGAAAGCCATTTACTTGAGCATGTCCCAACTGGAGGTCATCTACAGGCCCAGGGTAGACATCCACCCTTGACTCTGTGTTTAACACTATCTGCAATTGGATGTTTTCCAGTCTCTGGGACACAAAGCTGACAGGCAGATTCAAGAGGCAGGGTCCCAAAAGCAGCAACATGGTAATCACTGTTCTGGACCCTAAGAAGGGCAGAAGCCAGGTGACAGGTCACATCAATTTAAGAGAGTGTTCACCTGGGCATATCTCCTATCTTTATTGTGGGGGAATCTAAGACCTTGTGATTGAGGACCCTAGAGGCCAGGGAATTTCAAGAGGTCTAAAAGTCAAGGGAATTGTCACCAGTCTTTTCTGCCATGTCTGTTACCATGTGGGTGACATTTATTACAGTCTGATGACTGGTGACTCTGAGCATTTTTTTTTTTTTGCACAAATTATCAACTAAACCATTTACCTAATATAGTATATGACAGAAAATGAAAAATAATTCAAAACTGCATTACTTAACAAGTAAGTATACAAATGGTAGTAGTTTGGTCATATTTTATTTTGAAATTGTTTAATAGCAGAGATGGTGTATGTTTAGGATATTTATTTCTATTTATTTGTTTGCTACTCTTTGTCTTCTAAGAGGGGTACAATTCCTACTACCAGAACTCCATATCCCATTCCCTTCTTTTATAGCTTTCTTATTCTTATTACTCTGGGAGTATGAACCCAGGGTAATTATGGTGTGCTGAAGGTGGAAGGTCTGACTTCTTTAATTCCTTCCCAGTCTGTTCTGTTTGTGTTCTGGTTTTTCATTTTTGTTTAACTTTTTCTGCCAAGCATGGCTCAGTTCTAGCTTATATTGTTAATAGACATTGAACCTGGAACCTAAGAGCCTCAAGAATAAAAGTCATTTTGCTAGAGAAAACTAACAGGGAGGTAAAAGAGCTAAAAAAGAGATTGAGAGACACTGAAAACAACAACAGAGATATGAAATGATCTCAAAAAGAAATAATATTAGCATAATTGGCCACCAGAGGAAGAAAGAAAGGGGAAGAGGGCATCTTAGATGAAATAATAGAGGAAAACTTGCCAGACCTGAACAGCAGAAAGGACATTAAGATTCAAGAGGCCCAGAGAGTCCCAAACAGAATCAACCCAGACAAGAAGACACCAAGACACATCATAGTTACAATGAAAAGAAGTAAGGATAAAGAAAGGATCCTAAAGGCTGCAAGAGAAAAACAAAAAGTCATACAGGGGAAAACCCATAAGACTATCATCAGACTTCCCCACTCAGACTCTAAAAGCCAGAAGAAGATGACATGTTATCTCTCAAGCTCTCAATGAACAAAGGTTTCAACCCAGTGTAATATATACTGCTAGACTTTCATTAAGACTAGATGGAGGGATCAAATCCTTCTCAGACAAACAGTTAAAAGAAGCAACCATCACCAAGCTTGCCCTGAACGAGGTTCTAGGAGACCACCTGTAAACAATAATATTGCCAAAATACTTGCCCTATATAAAGCAAATAAAAAACTGTTGAATAATGGCACTGTAATACATTAAAATGCCATAATATCAACAGATGTAAATGGCTTAAATTCACCCATTAAAAGGCAGACAGTAGGAGGATAGATCAGAAAACAAAACCAAACCGTATGCTGCTTGCAAGAATCCCACCTGACCCAACAAGACAAACACAGACTTAAAGTGAAAGGATGGAAAATTATCATACAGTTTAAAGGACCACAAAAAAAGGAGGAACAGCCATTCTCATTTCTGATACAATAGACTTTATTTTAAAAGTAATAAAAGATAGGGAAGGTCATTACATAATGATCAGAGGATCAAACAAGCAAGAAGACTTAACAATTATTAACGTCTATGCATCCAATGAGGGCCCATCTAAATACATCAAACACTTTCTGAAAGAACTACAGAACCACATTAATAGTAATACAGTAATAATAGGAGACTTTAAGACACCACTGTCACACTTAGATAAACTAAACAGAGGATCAACAAAGAAACAAAATAATTAATCAGAGATGGATAGACTAGACCTCATGGACATTTTCAGAGTTCTTCACCCCAACAAACTGGAATACACATTCTTTTCAAATCCACACAGCACATTTTCAAGGACAGACTACGTCTTTGGCCACAAAGACAGTATCAACAAATTCAAGAGCACTGAAATCATCCCAAGCATCTTCTCAGACCACAGTGGAGTAAAGCTAACACACAACAACAAATAGAAAATCATTGTCACAAAAATTGGAAATTCAACAATATACTGCTTAATAACCACTGTGTGTCAAAGAGGAACTCAGTAAGAAATTCATATGTTCCTTAAAACAAACGAAAATGAAGACAAAAGCTATCAAAATGTTTGGAACACAGCTAAAGCAGTACTGAGGAAAACTCATAGTTATACAAGCACACATTAGAGAACAAGAAAAGGTTAAAGTAAATGACCTTACTGCATGCCTTAAAGACTTAGAAGAAGAGGAGCAAAGGAAACTGAAGGTAACCAGAAGGACGGAAATTAGAGTGGAAATAAACAACACTGAATAAAGAGAACTATACAAAAGATCAATGAAACCAAATGTTGCTTCTTTGAAAAACTAAACAAAACTGAAAAACCCTTAGCCAGACTGACTGGAAAAAAAAAGAAGACAAAAATAAACTGAATTGTAAAGGATATAGAAGATATCAAGACAGACACCACAGAAATCCAAAAAATCTTAACAAACCTCAAAACCTAGATATAGACCTGGGTCCATGAGATAGGGCATATGTACATGTATCCATAAGTTGGGAGAAAACATTTACCTTAAAGTAAATGTGCACAGTAGTTTACATTGAGTCAATAAATGTAGCAAGCAAGCAGAAAGACTTAAAAAGACACCATAAAGTACCTAATCAAATAGTTTCTACTAACAACTAGATACCCTTCTCACCTACCTCCTATTGCATATCCCCTAATCATTCCAAAGCTAACCTGTCAGACAAAGTAAAGATTACAAAAGATGAATAAGGGCAAGATACTGGCATACTTTAAAGATGGCTCTTTAGTCACTACCAGGCCACCCCATCACCTGGGGTCCTAGTCATGGAGCCCTGGGCTTACCACACAGACATGATAGGGAACCTTGGGCTTACCACACAGACATGATAGGCCTAGACCTCTAACAGATCCCTCTCATCACTGTAACTGGTCATCTCTGTCAGGAAAAACCTAATGGACCCCTCTTTGGGCCCTTATCAGACTTGGCCCTCAATGTGGATCAACAAGAGTGGGGAGTGTTCCATTTTCTGAAGGGAGTTTGGATAGCATACTCTACCTATCACCAGAGGATGATGGGTCCTGAAATTGGCACAGCCTGACATGTTCCTAGTCATGACCATGGAATATGAGCTCAGACCTACAGGGATACAATGATTACATAGGCTCTTGTGCTGACTATGGGCCCCAGAACAAATCAATGGGGTTTACAGTTAACAATATTTATATATATTTCCCATATTTGGGAGCTACTCTCTTCCCTGATCCAGCTTTCTGGTCCTTTTCCCAACTATGACACCATCCCTCCCAGACAATAACTTAGGTCACCTGCATATTAGATGTCAGGCACAGGCAAAAAACAGTAGTGTCATGGACCCCTTGGAATATACCTAAAATATACCTACTAACTTTTTTAAAAGGGATACCCCAAATCTTCATCTGAAGTATTCCAGCCTTTAGATTCAGGATTAGTCAAAAAATTTTTTCTGCTTTATATCTTAACTCTTTTCAGCCACCAGATTCCAGATAATACCTTGATGACAACCTGACTTCTCAGGGCAGATGACCCCACCAATGTGTCCTGGAGCCCCACCTCCCCAGGCCCCTGTCCCACTAAGGTAAGAGAAAGACAGGATGGTAGTATGGATGCACCTGCTCACACCCATATTCAGTGGGGAAGCAATTACAGAAGCCAGACCTTCCACTTTCTGTACCCCATAATGATTCTGGCTCCATGTTCCCAGAGGGATAAAGAATAGGAAAGCTTTCAAGGGGATGGAATAAAGAGTTCTGGTGGTGGAAATTGTGTGGAATTGTACCCCTCTTATCTTTTGGTCCTGCCAGTATGTCCATTTTATAAATAAAAATAAAAAATAAGTTCATAGATTAAATAATTAGTTCATGTTATCTATTTAGAAAAACTTGATATAAAGTATGCTTCCAATAGATATTATAAAATATTTGATTAGCTGTAATAACAGTAATAGTAGTAGGAGAAATGAAGTGAAATGATATTCTTTATTTTAAGAGGAGATTTTTTTTTTACATTACAGTTTAACTGACATGGCTGTATTAACTAGATTTGGATGATAATTTATGGTTAAAATCAAAGTAAATTGTTGCACAAAAAAAGTAATTGTTCATTATAAGTAGATTATCAGACTAGAGTTAGAAATGTAGAATTGGGATATATGACAAATGGAATAGTTTGAGAGGTCATGAACAAAACAGACAGAATCCCTGTTCCTGGGAACAAGGTTAAGAATCAAAAAGACCAGAGAAGCAATGATAAAGCTGGTTTAGAAATTAGGAATATAGTATTCCTGAAACCAAATCTTATTTAAACTATAAAGTAGTAAAGAGGCTGCAGAGATAATGTAAATATATGTAAGTGGGGGTGTAATTCTGCATGATTCTCACCACCAGAGTCCTGTATACCCATTCTCTCTATTGGAAACTACAGTATCTCCCAAGGTTGCAGATATGGGTTGACTGTTCTATTGTGCTACCTTCTTTTCCTTTCAAAGTCACACCTACACGTTTTACTACTTTTGAGTGTCTTTTATTTTTATTTTTATCCTTCTTGGTTCTGATATAATTCAGAGCCCTCTAGTCACCTTCCCCTATCATTTTCCCTTTCTGGGAGTAGGACCAAAATTCTTTTTGGGATGCAGAAGGTGCAAATTTTGGTTTCTTTAATTACTTCTCCACTGGACATAAGTATTGGCAGGTTGATTCTTACTCCCAGACTATTTCTATCTTTTCCTAGTGAGGTAGTGCTCTGGCAAGGTGAGGTTCCAGGATGAATTGGTGAGGTTGTTTGCCCAGAAAAGTAAGGATAGAATCATAGTTGTATTTGCATCGTGGCTGCTGAAAGTTGGTGAGAATAAAGCAGGATAAAATGATTAATGAACAGGAACACAAAAGTAGGAATAGAGGAGATGAGAATAGGGATCTTAGGGTGGAAAGAATTAAGGAAATCTAGTTTAGGTATGTTCCTGGGGCATCCATGACTTTTATAGTTTTTGCTTGACTTTTTTGTTAACGAGTTTAAACAATACAAGGTTTATTAGGGTGAAACAGTTAAAAGGTAAAATAAGCACTAAATAATCCCCAATTTGTGTCCATATCTCAACTAATATAGTTGTATTCTTGGGAAGAGGTCCAGACACCACCTCTATTATATTTCAAAACTTTCTTAATCCTTGGCTGGAACACTGAATTTTACATACCTTTAAAATCTCTTTCAACTGTCTGAGGTGAAAATTGTCTTCTTTAGAATGCAATATACCCATTATTACAGTTTAGAAAAGGAGAGAAAAAGAAAGCTTAAAATTAATTGTCCATCACTTACCAAGAATTAGCATATGTCTATTGGGTCCCTAATCAGCTTAAAGTAAAGTCAAGCAGGAAAGGGCAAGTAAAGGGCATGGGGGTAAAATGTAAAAAATCAACAAGTGTGGTAGATAAAAGTTAATGACAAACTGCCTTGAGCAGAAGAACAAACAAACAAACAGATTAAAGTCAAAACCACATATAAGTAGGGTTAAAAATTGAAACACATTTGGGACACCCAGTGGGGAAAATTAAAGTGGACCATACATAGTAACTCAACACGTGGGAGATATAGTTATGTTAACTCTCTTTTCAATCACCAGGTTCCAGATGCCACCAGGATGCTGGCCAGGCTTCCCTGGATTGAAGACCCCACCAATATGTCCTGGAGCTCAGCTTCCTCAGAGACACACCTTACTAGGGAAAGAGAGGCAGACTGGGAGTATGGACCGACCAGTCAACGCCCATGTTCAGCAGGGAAGCAATTACAGAAGCCAGACCTTCTACCTTCTGCAGCCCTCAACGACCCTGGGTCCATGCTCCCAGAGGGCTAGAGAACGGGAAAGCTATCATGGGAGGGGGTGGGTTATGGAGATTGGGTGGTGGGAATTGTGTGGAGTTGTACCCCTCCTACCTTATGTTTTTGTTCATTAATCCTTACTTAAATAAAAAAATTTAAAAAATGCATAGAGCAAAAAAGTGGGTAAATTCAGCACACACTTGGGTTGAATTAAAGTCAAGCTGAAACAAGGGTGGGATAAAAAATTGCTACACGTTAAGGTGTCATTTGTTGCTATTTAACTTAAAAAGGTGATTGTGGGAGATGTGGCACATAAAAGGATTCACTACGAGGAGCCGGGAATGGATTTAAACAATACAAGGTTTATTAGGGTGAAACAGATAAAAGGCAAAATAAGCAATTATCATCAAGGGTTAAGAGTACGCTAGGTACATAAAGTCTGAGTATAATTATCAAAAGTTTAGTTCCACAAGATAAGCAATTATCACCTGAGGTATAGGTTGTTCATGGCTGTAGAGGGGTCTTAAAAGTTTACCGGCTAGCAGAGTCATATGTTTTCAGTTGCCAGAAGTAGACATAGCAGATACCTGGAGCACCTCCGCCAAGATGAAGCAGCAAAGAGAAGTTTTTGCTTGACTTAGCAAGCTAATATGGAGATGGGCAAATATATTGTCTGGTAGGATGGTGTAAGAGTTGAGACTAAGACTAGAAAGTTGGATTAGGGCAGAAAGTAACTCCAAAATTTAAAGTAGATCTATGAATTAATTATTATCACAAGATTATAGCAATAGATGCAGAGAAAGCTTTTGACAGTGTCCAATATCCTTCCATGATCAAAATGCTAAAGATGGGAATAGATGGAAAATTTCTATTTATTTATTTAGTTAGTTTTTTCCCCCTTTTGTTGCCCTTGTTTTCATCATTGTTGTTGGGTAAGACAGAGAGAAATAAAGAGAAGAGGGGAAGACAGAGAGGGGGAGAGAAATATAGACACCTGAAGACCTGCTTCACCAATTGTAAAGTGATTCCCCCACAGGTGGGGAGCCGGGGGCTTGAACTGGGATCCTTATGCCAGTCCTTGCACTTTGCACCACATGCGCTTAACCCCCTGCACCACCGCCCAGCTCCCTAGATGGAAATTTCTTAAGATAGTGGTTCCCATATATAGAAACCTATATCCACTGTCAATGGTGAAAAACTGGGAGCATTCACCCTTAGGTTCAGGTACTAGATAGGGCTACTCACTCTCACCATTAGTATTCAACATTGTGTTGGAGGTTCTTGACATAGCAATCAGGCAAGAGCAAGGAATTAAATGGATACAGATTATAAGATAAGAAGCCAAACTCTCTTTGCAGATGTTATGATAGATAGATGTTATATGCAAAAGCCTTTAAAGCCTGAGGCTCTGAGGTCCCAGGTTTAATTCCCAGCCCTATCATAAGCCAGGACTGTGCAGTGTTCTGGTGTCTCTGTCTCTGTCTCCCTCTATGTATCTTTCCCTCTGTATCTACTCTTTCTCATTACAATAAAAGAAATAAAAAATAAGACTTAAAAAGAAGAAGTGAACAGATGTTCATGGCTTGGAAGAATTAAAAATTTCAAATGAATATACTACCCAGAGCCATATATAAATTTAATGAAGTCCTCATCATGACTCCAACCACATTTTTAGGAGAATAGAACAAAAGCTACAAATGTTTGTCTGTAAGCAGAAAGAACTTAGAATTTCCCAAAAAGTCTTGTGAAGAAAGAACAGAACTGGAGGCATCACACTCCTAGATCTCAAACTGTATTATAAGGCCATCATTATCTTAACTGCTTGGTCATGGAACATAAATAGAAACAATGACCAATGGAATATAACTGATAGTCCAAAAATCAGCCCCCACACCTATGGACATCTAATCTTTGACAAAAGTGTCCAGAATATTAAATGTCGAAAGAACAGTCTCTTCAAAAATTGATGTTGGAAATATTGGATTGGAACATGAAGAAAAATGAAACTGAACCATTATATTTCACCAAAAAAAAAAGTAAATTCCAAATGGTTCAAGGACTTGGATATTAGATCAGAAACTATCAAATATTTAAAGGAAAATATTGGGAGAACTCTTTCTTTCCTTTTCTTTTTTTTTTCTTTTACCAGAGCACTGTTAAGCTCTGTCTGATTGATGCAGGGGATTGAACCTGGGCTTTTGGAGCCTCAGGCATAGGAGTCACTTTGTATAACCATTATGCTCTCTACCCTCTTCCCAGGAGAACTCTTTTCTGTTTGAGTTTTAAAGGCATCTTTAATGAGACAAAGCCAATTACAAAGAAGACTAAAACAAACATGAGCCAGTGGTACTACATCAAATAAAGAAGCTTCCACACAGCAAAAGAAACCA
This sequence comes from Erinaceus europaeus, assembly GCF_950295315.1. Lineage (NCBI taxonomy): Eukaryota > Metazoa > Chordata > Mammalia > Eulipotyphla > Erinaceidae > Erinaceus > Erinaceus europaeus. The sequence goes on from NC_080185.1 coordinate 66,531,330, forward strand.
CCACCCAAACAAATAGACCCCCTAAAGAATGGGAGAAAATCTTTACATGCCACACATCAGACAAAAGGCTAATAAATAAAGTATATAAAGAGCTCACCAAACTCAACAACAAGAAAACAAATGACCCAGTCCAAAAATGGGGAGAGGACATGAACAGAATATGCACCATAAAAGATATCCAACAAGTCTCAAAAAACCAACGAACATGAGAAAATTCTCCATGTCACTGATTGTCCAAGAAAAGCAAATAAAGACAACAATCTGATACAACTTTACTCCTGTGAGAATGTCATATATCAGAAAAAGTAGCAGCAACATATGCTGGGGAGGTTATGGGAACAAAGGAACTCTCCTGCACTGCTGGTGGAAAAGCAAGTTAGTCCAACCTCTGTGGAGATCAGTCTGCAGAACACTCAGAAGACTAGAAGTGGACCTACTCTATGAGCCTGCAATTCCTCTACTGGGGATATATTCTAAGGAATCAAACACAACTATCCAAAAAGATTTCTGTATAGCTATGTTCATAGCAGCACAATTGGTAATAGCCAAATCTTAGAAGCAATCCAGGTGTCCAACAATAGATGAGTAGCTGAGTAAGTTGTGGTCTATATACACAATGAAATACTACTGAGCTATTAATTCCTCTCCTAGGGATATACTCCCAGGACTCCATAACACACAACCAAAAAATATGTGTATGTTTATGTTCATAACAGTAAATTCATAATAGCTAAAATCTGGAAGCAAACCAGCTGCCCATCAAAAGATGACTGGCTGAGAAAGCTGTAGTATATATACAAAATGGAATCCTATGCAGCTATTAAGAACCATGAACCCACTTTCTCTGACCCATCTTGATGGAGCTAGAAGGAATTATGTTAAGTAAGCTAAGTCAGAAAGATAAAGACGGTTATGGGATGATCCCGCTCATAAACAGAAGTTGAGAAAGAAGAACAGAAAGGGAAACTCAAAGCAGGATTTGACTGAATTTGGAGTAGGGCACCAAAGTAAAAACCCTGGGTTAAGGGTGAGGGTGTGTATGTTCAGCTTCATGGGGTGGGTGGGTGGGGGAGCCACAATCTTTTGTTGGTGGGAATGGTGTTTATGTACACTCCTATCAATCTGTAGTCATATAAATAAATAATTAATATGAGGGGAGGAAATTGATTGAATGTCTCAAACTTTTTAATGCACAGTCCATAGGCTGAGTCTTTGATATTTTGACTCTCTTAAAAGCCTAGAACAGGGAGATCAGAAGCAACAGGTGGCACAGCTATATACAAATAATATCAAAGGACATAAATTATGGTGATGCTGTGTATGATACAGCAAATCCTAACAATGGGGGTTTTCAAAGTTAACCCAACTGCCAAACAATCTGATTATAGCAATAAATATCTATTGCCTTCTTAAACCCTAAGACAGCTGGAACCTCCTGTTTCCTCTATAGAGGCTATATTCCTCCAGTCCTAGAACCTCTAGAGTAGGGCTCACTTTCTTGAATGCTTCTCTCAACTCATACCAAATGATATTGCATCTGCTGATCCCAACCTAATCAATGCAAGGAGTAACACCTCATTATGCTTTACTTCAGACTGTGTCCAGAGACATCAGGCATTAAATGTCAACCCTTCACCTTCATTACTCGGGTGAGACCTTTCCTTTCATAGGATTTTCTAATTAAATTTCAGGTGGTTCACTTCCTAAAAAATTCCCAAAACCTAGATATAGACCAGGTCCCATCAGATAGGGCATATGTTCACATGTATCCATAAATTAGGCAAAATATAAACCTGAAAGCAAAAGTACACAATAGTCTATAGTGAGCCAGTATGAAGTTCATAATGAAATAGTGTCTACTTATAATTGGATACCCTCCTCACCTATTTCTTAGTATACTTTCCTCACTCACTTCCAAGCTATCCTTATCAAAGCAAGGACTGCAAAAGCTAAATAAGGGCAAGAGACTGGAATATTTTAATGATGACTCTTTACTCACTGTCAGGCCACCCTGTCAGCTTAGGCCCTATTTGGGGAATCCTGAGATTCTCAAACAAACATGATGGGCCCAGGCCTCAAATAAATCCCTCTCTCCATTGTTACCAGCCATCTATACCAGGAACAACAAATCAGACCTCTTTGTGGATCCCCATAGGACCTTGCCCTCAACTTGGATCAACAACGGTAGAGAATGTCCCATCCTCTGAAGGGAGGTTGGACAACATACTCTGTGCTACGCCTGAGGAAGATGGGTTCTAATATTGGGGCTGCTTGGAATGTTCCTACCGATGACCACAGAATGTGAAGTCAGATCTACAGAGATGCAGAGGTCACATAGGCTCCTAAGCTGAATATGGGCCCCAGATCAGATCAAATTGATAGGGTTTACATTCAACAATATTTATACACCTTTCCCGTATTTGGGAGCTACTCTCTTCCCTGATCCAGCTTTCTGGTCTTTCTGCCAGCCATGACATCATTTCCCCAGACAATAACTTAGATCTACCTACATATTAGATTTCAGGCTCAGGGGCAAAAAACAAACAAACAAACAAACAAAAAACTAATATAGCCACAAGCCCTTTGGAATATAACTAAAATATGCCTACTAGTTATCTACAGAACAGAGACCACCCCACCCCTCAACTCATCTGCACTACTCCAGCCTTTAGGCTAATGATTAGTCAACAACTTGTTTGGCTTTATATCATAAATCTCTTTTCAGCCACCAGGTACCATATGCTATCATAACGCCAACCAGACTTCCCTGAACAGATGACCCCACCAATATGTCCTGGATCTCAGATTCCCCAGAACCCCACCCCACTAGGGAACGAGAGAGATAGTCTGGGAGTGTGGATCGACCTGTCAATGCCCATGTTCAGCAGGGAAGCTATTACAGAAGCCAGACCTTCCACCCACTGCATCCCACAATGACCTTGGGTCCATATTCCCAGAGGGTTAAAGAATAGGAAAGCTATCAAGGGAGGGGTTGGGATATGGAGAGCTGGTGGTGGGAATTGTGTGGAGTTGTATCCCTCTTATCCTATGGTTTTGTTAGTGTTTCCTTTTTATAAATAAAAAATATTTTAAAAAAATGTTTGAAAAAATGTGGTGAATTCAGGAGTCTGGAGGTAGTGCAGCAGGTTAAGCACAGGTGGTACAAAGCACAAGGACCAGCATAAGGATCCCGATTCAAGACCCCGGCTCCCCACCTGCATGGGTGTAGCTTCACAAGTGTCTGTTTTCTCTCCTCCTCTCTGTCTTCCCTTCCTCCATTTCTCTCTGTCTTATCCAACACAAGGGCATCAATAACAACAACAATAATAACTACAACAATAAAACAACAAGGGCAACAGAAGGGAATAGATACATAAATAAATATTTTTAAAAAGCTAGTGAATTCACCTTCACCTCATCTTGGATAGAGATTGAAGGAATCATGTTAAGTAAGATAAATCAGAAAAAGAAGGATGAATATGGGATGATCTCTCTAAGAACTTTGTATTGGAGTTCAATGAGAGTAGCGTCTTTGTTCATTTTGTTGTCTTTCTAATCTCAGTATTTTGAACAGTGATGGGCAAAGACCAAGTACTCCCTCTTTTTTATTTATAAAATAGAAATATTGACAAAACTATAGGATTACAGGGGTAAATTTCCCCACAATGCCCACCCCCAGAGCTCTATATCCAAGTCCTTCCCTTGATAGCGTCACTATTCTTTATCCTTCTGGGCAAATTATATGTAAAGGAGTTATTAGAACCAAGACAGCTATTATACAAAAACAATAATGAAATGCATATTCTTAGTTTTTGTAGAGAAGAAGAACAACATATATATTAAGTTGTAGAAGTTACTGAGATTGTCACAGAGATATGAGGTGACAAATAATGAATTACATATGGAGTGACATCATGCAGTCTATTATCTAAAGCAGTTTATTTTGAAGAGGGAGAGAAGCATTTAATGATTATTCCAAGATAATATTTAACTAGGATTGTTCTGGGAAAACTGGGATATATGGTTACCCTCTTATATGACAGCATGTAAAGTGAATAAGGGGTTGGGATGAGAAAAAGTTTGAGAAATATTATTTCAGTGCTAATACTTGATATAGATTTTATTTTCAAGATACAGAAATAATCTAGGAGACAGAATACCTACTAGAACTTTAATAGTTATAACCAATGGTGCAGAGAGGAATAATCAGTTTATGAAGAATCAAGCAGAACTGATTAATGAAAAATGTAAATTTTCATTCATAAATTCAAATATTTACAAATGAGAATTCTGATAAATTTTGCATCAACAGAAGCTGTTTTCATGACTTTGAGCTCTGAAATACTGTAACACTAAACCTCTCTGAGGTTATGTTTAGTTACCTAAAGAAGCTAAAGTTAAGTCATCCATATAAATCATCTTGTGTTTTCAGATCAAAATAGAAATTCAAACTGTGTTCCTTAGAATTATATTTTATTAGTTTCAGTTAGGAATGTTTGTAAATAAAATAATGTTTTCAGACTTATCGGAAGAGTCTTTAAACAAACCAAATAAAGTTATGATTCTAAAGTCAGAATAAAAAACCTTTATAAATAAAAGTTAAAGGATGCAACTTATGTATCGAATTTCTTTTTCAAGAACAGACCCACTACTTGCAGTGTTGCTACATTAAAAAAAGAAAATACTAGCAATTACAACAAAAGTAATTTGATTTTGAAAAATTTGCATTCCTCCTGATAAAATTTTACTTTCAGAAAATTAATTATTGAACAAATTTTTTGAGAAGAAATCCCACTCCTACGAGAAAACTCTAATTCCCTATTATTCCAAATTCTGAGAAAACTTTCTCTGTACCTCACAGCTTTACAACCTTTTGGCTACTACTCATTCATGTGAGCAGTAGCTTATCCAAAGAGTTCTTGCATTCTTGTTTTCTCATCCAGAGTCCTGGTTTTAACTGCAGTCCAGTTGGCTAGTAAAAATTCTGTCCTCTCCCAATTCAGCACAAATAAACATTATGTAAAAAATATCTGGAAAATAGAGAGTTGGGCGGTAGTGCAGGGAGTTACACACACATGAGGCAAAGTGCAAGGACAGGTGTAAGGAACCTGGTTAGAGCACCTGGATCCCCACCTGCATTGGAGTGGCTTCACAAGCAGTGAAGCAGGTCTGCAGGTGTCTTTCTCTCCCCCTCTCTGTCTTCCCCTCCTCTCTCCATTTCACTCTGTCTTTTCGAACAACGACAACATCAACAACAACAATAATAAGTACAACAATAAAACATGGTAACATAAGAGAATAAATAAATATTTAAAAAAGAAAGTTTTATAGTTCTGAAGATCCCCCTTGTTCCCTCTCTTAATTATTATTTTATATCCCCTGAACCTCTGACAACTACTGGTCTTTTTATTTTATTCTTTTTTATTTTTGAAATCTTCATTGTTTATTTTTCCTTTGATTTGATTCTTAAATCCTACTTACAAGATAGTGAGATCATCTGGTATTTGTTCTTTCATTCTTGCTAATTTCACTTAATATCATTTTTTCCAGTTCCATACATGCTGTAAAAAAAAAAATTAGATCGGGGTTCCTGGAAGATGGTGGACTGAGAAGCTGCTAGTGGCTTGAGCTCTGACCACATCTTCTGGAAATGGTAGGATTTTTCTGCCTTTAGTAAACCAGTCAATAAGGGGTCCTAGTGGTAACACCAAGGAGGTGACTATAACTTAATTTGGGTTAAGAAATAGAGTAGAAAAAAAGGGGGAAATTTTTTTCCATTTAATTATAAAGCACACCTCCTCCCCCACCCCCCCCATAACCAGACCCTGGGGACCAGCTCCTAGCAGGCTCCCATGCTGAGCTTCTGTCTTTTCCAAATTCCTGTCCCACCAGGGAGTATCATTCATTCTAAGTCTATACCTTTCTGACACCTCTGGCTTTTTTTTTCTTTCTAAGTAGCCAACCCCCCCAAGTCACCCTGCATAGCTAATTAATTAAAAATAAATAAATTAATTAAAAACTCTTGCCTTTCACTGCTTTTTTATGACTGTTCTTTTTCTTATCTTTTTCATTTTTCTCTCTCCCTTTCTTTTTTTCTTTTTCTCATTCTTGTCATCCTTTCTTCCTTAATCCTACAGCTCCAAAGCCACAGGCCCCATCCCCCACACCACGAAACAGTATGCTTTTTTGAATTCACTGATACACATTTGGGAATTATTTTGGGGAAGAATTCTGACTCAGTGTGGACTCACTGTGAGTGTCTCTGCTCAACTTCCCTTACTCATTTAGCCACCCCTAGAATATACAGTGGATAGTAGATCTGCATAACTGTCTATTTCAGCCATCCTTATCTAGTCCTGAGGGTTTTTTTTTCTTTTCACTGCTCTTTAATTACGGCTCTTTTTCTTCTCTTTTCCCTTTTCTCACACTTGTCTCTTTTTTCTTTTTATTTTATTTTATTTTTTTTTTATCTTGTCATACACTTCTTCCTTCTTCTTTGCCTTTCTGAATTTGTGAATTATTTTGGGGAAGAAATCTGACTCAGAGTGGACTCTCTATGTGTGTATCTCTGCTCTGGTTCCCTTTCCCCTCATGTTACCCCTAGAATATACAGTGGATAGCAGATTTGCATAACCCTCTATTCTTGCTATCCCTTCTTTTTTGTCTCTTTCTTCTTCATGGGGATTTGGTTACTATTTTTTCATGGACTGGAGAAATTGTTTGGCTAACTGGTAGTGATTAAACTGCTTCAATACTTGTTTCAGTTGCTACTGTAATTCCTGAGGTTGGTGAGTGCAATTGTCATAAAGGTATTTAGTACAGTGTTGTTTGTGCTGAAAACACAACAACTGAGGAACAGCAGAGCATAAAAATGAAACACATAAATTAAAAAAATGGGTAGATAAAAAACAAATAAAACTGCTACTCCAATGAATGAAGACAAGATCCCAGAAGAAACTACAAATCACCCAGAAATAACCATAGATAAGAAAAGTATGCAAGCAATAATAAACTTATTAATCACAGAAATGAAAACAACATTGGAGAAAAGGAATGGCAGTATTAGGGAAACAAAAGTTGAGACCGCCAAGGAAAATACTGATTATCTTGAGGCAATTAGAGAACTGAAAGCTGAAATAACTGTAATGAAGAAAGAAGCTGAGGCAAGGGAAAGCAGACTAACAGAAGCAGAAAACAGAATTAGTCAGACAGAGGATGAGTTAGAGAAAACTAAGAAAGAGCTTAAAATGAGACTGAGAGACACTGAAAACAACAACAGAGACATATGGGATGATCTCAAAAGAAGTAGCATTCACATATTTGGCCTGCCAGAGGAAGAAAGAGAGGAAGGGGAAGCAAACATTCTAGAGAAAATAATAGAAGAAAACTTCCCAGACTTTAATAACAGAAAGGACATCAAGATTCAAGAGGCCCAGAGAGTACCAAACAAAATCAACACAGAACTGAAGACACCAAGACACATCATAGTCACAATGAGAAGTAGTAAGGATAAAGAAAGGATACAAAAGGCTGCACGAGAGAAACAAAAAGTCACATACAAGGGAAAACCCATAAGATTATCTGCAGATTTCTCCACTCAAACTCTAAAAGCTAGAAGAGAATGACAAGATATCTATCGAGCCCTGAATGAAAAAGGGTTTCAACCAAGGATAATATATCCTGCTAGACTTTCATTCAAACTAGATGGAGGGATCAAAACCTTCTTAGACAAACAACAGTTAAAGGAGGCAACCATCACCAAACCCGCCCTGAAAGAGGTTCTAAAAGACCTCTTATAAATAAGAACATCACTACAATACTGGCAATATATCAGAGCAAACAAAAAAAAATTTTGAACAATGGCACTGCAATACATTAAATGAATAATATCAATAAATGTCAATGGCTTAAACTCACCCATCAAAAGGCACAGAGTGGGGGGATGGATCAGAAAACATAATCCAACCATATGCTGCTTGCAAGAATCCCATCTGCCACAACAGGATAAACACAGACATAAAGTCAAAGGATGGAAAATTATCATACAGGCTAATGGACCACAAAAAAAGGGCAGGAACAGCCATTCTCAACTCAGACACGATAGATTTTAAATTAAATAAAGTAATAAGAGATAGGCAATGACACTACATAATGATTAGAGGATCAATCATCCAAGAAGGCTTAACAATCATTAACATCTATGCACCCAATGAGAGACCATCTAAATACGTCAAGCACTTACTGAAAGAATTTCAAAAATACATCAATAGTAATACAATAATAGTGGGAGACTTCAATACACCACTCTCACATTTAGACAGATCAACAAAGCAGATTACCAACAAAGATACAAGAGAGTTGAATGATGAGGCTGCCAAACTAGACCTCTTGGACATTTTCAGAGTCCTTCACCCAAAAAAAATGTAATACACCTTCTTTTCAAATCCACATAACACATACTCAAGGAGAGACCACATGTTAGGCCACAAAGACAACATCAATAAATTTAAGAACATTGAAATCATCCCAAGTATCTTCTCAGACCACAGTGGAGTAAAACTAACATTTAACAACAAACAGACAATTATTAAAAGTCACAGAATTTGGAAACTAACCAACATACTCCTTAAGAACCACTGGGTCAGAGAGTCACTCAAGCAGGAAATTCAAATGTTCCTGGAAAGAAATGAAAATGAAGACACAACCTATCAAAATATTTGGGACACAGTTAAAGCAGTACTGACAGGGAAACTTATAGCCATACAATCACATATTAAAACCAAGAAGAAGCTCAAATGAACGACCTTACTGCACACCTCAAGGACTTAGAGGAAGAGGAACAAAGGAACCCTAAAGCAACCAGAAGGACAGAAATCACTAAAGTTCGAGCAGAAATAAACAACATCGAAAATAAAAGAACCATACAAAAGATCAAGGAAGCCAAATGTTGGTTCTTTGAAAGATTAAACAAAATTGACAAACCCCTAGCCAGACTCACCAAACAAAAAAGAGAGAAGACTCAAATTAATAGAATTGCAAAGGATGGGGGAGATATCACAACTGACACCACAGAAATCTAGAGAATGCTGCGAAACTTCTGTAAAGAACTATATGCCACCAAGCTAGAGAATCTGGAAGAAATGGAACAATTCTTAGAAGCATATTCCCTTCCAAAACTGAACCAAGAAGAACTACAAAATTGATCGCACTCTGTCATTTCACGAACATCTCATAAAAACTGCAGCAAAGGTGGGCGCGAGGAATAACATCATTGCCAGACTGGCCAGCTCTTCATGGGGCGTGAGCGCTTCCACACTACGATCATCATCTCTGGCATTATGCTATTCCACTGCAGAATACTGTGCCCCAGTATGGTTCCGTAGCCCCCATGTCCACTTGGTCGATTCCAAATTATATTCCTCCATGAGGATAATTTCTGGAACCATCTGTTCCACCCCGGTTCCATGGCAGCCAGTTCTTAGCAACATTACCCCGCCAGATGTTCGTCGGGATGCGGCATCATCTAAGTTCATGTCCCATGTCTAAACTCAACCGGACCTGCCAATATACGTGGATATCTTCGCCCACCCTGTCCAACACTTGACGTCTCGTCACCCAATCTGGTCTCCTACATCTACACTGAACTTCTCTGTTCCAGACTCTTGGAAACAGAGTTGGCAGTCAGCTGAGGTAAAGAACAAACACCTCATCACAGACCACTGCAAACGTCAATCCAGCTTTGACCTAGGACGTTATGATTGGGCCCTCCTTAATCACTATCGAACAGGCCATGGCCAGTGCGCCGCTATGTTCCATCGCTGGGGAGCCAGAGACGACCCGAACTGCCCCTGCGGCTACAGACAGATTATGACCCACATAGTCAACGACTGCCACCTCTCCAGATTAAAAGGAGGTCTCGAAACTTTACATCAGGCTCAACCTGACGCTGTTGATTGGCTACTGAAGAAGGGCAAACGCTAGAAGTGCTGCAAATATACCTGAGAAGTGAGAGTTAATCTATTTCAGTTTCTAACACTGTCCTTTGAGATTAAAACAATCAGAGTTTACTAGCTAATTCACAGGTATGAGAAGCAAGATATTTCTGTTTATAATTTTATGTCTCGAGATTGTAATCTACTACAATTATTTCTTTGTTGAACCCAAGTAACTCAGAAAAGGTTGCAAAACAGTATTTTTGATATAATACTTATCTTAAAATCAATAAGTGAAATGATTCAAAAAAGATCAGTGATTTGGCAGGCATTCTTAACTGAGGTATATTTGAAAGAAAAAGATCTAGAGAAACAAATAAAAGAGTAAAATAAAATTAAATGAATTGAAAGGATTCTATGAATATGGGAGAGTAGTATGCACCAAAAATCCATCTTCTCACCTAGACACCAGTTATCCTGGAAACATATGTATTGTTAACTATCTTGTAAGTCTAGGGTTTATTAAAAACTTGTGACTTCCAGAATATTTGTGTGGTAAATTATAATTAATTTCAGGCTATTTTAACACTTAGCTCTGCAGTTGCTACTCATTTTTTCTCTCAGTGCTGCCTCCTGAGAGGCTGCTATCCTTCTGTTTCAGGAGAAATTTGTACACAGCTTGTGGGAAGCAGAGTAGGCAGTAAGAATCCTGTTGTCTAAATATTTGGGACTTATGTTCTACTTTCTGATTGCTGACACAGATAATGGAGCTACAGAAAAAGAAGTAGGCAACTATTGTTATACCTCTACCTGTATTATCATAAATTACTGCACCTCTAACTAAAGTAATTTGTAATGCCAATTAAATGGCTATCATCTTTTCCTCCTGTTGTTTACTTTTTCACTTTTGGCAGCTGGATATTAAATAATAGGCTAGCCAAAAGTAACTGCCTTTGTGAGAAAAAAAAAAAAAACTCATTGCACATACCAATGGAAAAGTGCAGAATCAGAAAAAGCCTGAAAAGACCTGAGCATTTTACCTCTCAATAATGATCAGCACAGCAGCAACCTACAATATTATAATATAAATAAATAAATAAATAAATAAATAAATAAATAAATAAATAAATAAATGTAAAGGCTGTGCAGTGGTACATCCAGTGAAGAGCAAACATTACATATTTTTACTTTAAGGTATATATTTCCCTTATTTTATGGCTACCTGTGAACATGTACCCTATACCTTGGGCCCTGGTCTATATCTACGTTCTGTAACTACCTTAGGAAGTGCACAACCCAAAATGGAACTAAGCTGTCCCATAAGCTAGGGAAGGTCTCACCAGAGTATTGGAGCTGGAGGGTTGACACCCCAGGCCTAGCATCTCTGGACACAGTCCCAAGTGAAACATGGCAAGGTGGTACTGGTAGCATTGATTTTGTTGAGGTCAGCAGATTAGTATTAAATGGTAGGGATCATGGATATGTATGAAGAAAAATAAACAAAGCCCTACAGTTTCCAGGAATGGGAGAAATACAGATTTTAAAGAGAATGAGCAAGGTTTCTTGCTGTCTTAGAGTTTAAGGAAGCAATAGATAATTATTATTATATCTAAGTTATATGTTATGGGCCTTGGCCTCTAATAGATCCCTCTCTCCACCATCACTGGTCACTTGCATCAGAAACATTTTCATAAGCCTTTTTCAGAGCCTCTACAGACCTTCCCCTCAATGTAGGACAACTATGATAGGTACTGCTCTATTCTTTGAAGGGTGTCTGGGTCAACATACTCTTCCATTTAAAGAAGACTGGTCTAGAAATGAGTGCAGCTGATAATGCTAATAGCTTTGACCATAGACTGTGAGTTCAGACTGACAGAAATGCAGAGGTTACACAGGCTTCTGTGCTAATATGGATATGAGCCCTAGGTCAGATTTGTGGTGTTTACAGTTCATATCTACATACTTTCCTCATATTTGGGAGCTACTCTCTGCCCTGATCCAGCTCTCTAGGCCTATTTTTAACTCTGACACCATCTTCCCAGACAGTATTTTTAGCCTGCATGTTAGTTATCAGGCTCAGGCAAAATCTATTAAAGTCATGGGACCCTTGGAATATACCTAAAATAGATTTCCTACCTACTTCCAACGTGAAGACTCTTAGTTCCATATGTTCTATTCTTACCTGTAGGTTCTGTATTATTAAACAATAATAACTGCTTTATATCTTACCACTTTTCAGCCACTAAATTGCAGATGCTACCATGACTCCATCCTGACTTCCCTGGGCAGACAACCTCACCAATGTGTCATAGAGCCTAGCCTCCCCAGGGTCCTATCCAACTAGGAAAAGATACAAACAGGCTGTGGGTATGGACTGACCAGCCAAAGTCCATGCTTAATGGAGAAGCAATTATAGAAGCTAGACCTTCCACCTTTGGCATCCCATATAGAATTTTGGTCCATACTCCCAGAGAGATAGGGAATAGGGTACCTTTAGTGGAGGGGATGGAGTATGGAACTCTGGTGGAGGGAATTGTACAGAATTTTACCCCTCTTATTGTACAATCTTGTTAACCATTATTAAATCACTAATAAAAATAAATAATAAATAAATAATGTTCAACTCATGTCTGCAACCTTGGGAGATCTACTGTATCTTTCAATGGAAGGAGTATCAATTCAGAGTCTGGTGATGGGAATGGTGCAGAATTATACCCCAGTTATCTTAAAATTTTGTAAACCAATATTAAGTCACTAATCATTTTTTTAAAAGAGCACACACTTTTATGCATAAAGACCAGGGTTTGAGCCCCTGCTCCCCACTTGCATGTGACATGCTTTACAAAAAGAGAAACAGGTCTGCAGATGTCTTTCTTTCTCTCATCCTATTTCCGCTTCCCTTCTCAATTTTACTCTGTCCTATAAAATCAAATATTAGAAATGAAAAAAAAAGAGGAAAAATTGCTGTCAGAAGAGTTGGATTTGTAGTGCTGGTGCTGAGCCCCAGCTATAACACGGGTGCCAGTAAAAATACATAAATAAATACACAAATAAATAAAAATAAAATAAAAAATAAAAATAAATAAATAAAAATTAAAAATACATAAATAAAATAAAAAATACATAAATAAATTCACTACTCAAAGTAGAAGGAGAAATTTATTTACATAGATAACATATTATGATAGGCAGATGATAGACATAGTAGACAATGTCTTGAAAAAAGTAAATACATTTAAGAAATGAAAGGAAAATATGCATAAAATAGAAACATAGTGTATGACCAGAATAGAGATTTAAATAAAATGGAATGTTAGAGAGTGTAAAATGGAAAAACTAAAATTTCACTAGATAAATTTAAAAGCAAATTTGAGTAGGCAGAATAAATAATCAGCAAACTTGAAGATAAAAAAATACTGAAATTATTGAGTTGGGATAATAGAAAGAAACATTAAAGAAAAATGAATGGAGCATAGGAAACTAATGAAGCAGCATTTAGTTGTTCAAAATATTAATATGGGAGTTCCAGGTGAAGAAATCCCATGATGATGACAGTAGTTGCAAAACAAATACAAAAATAAAATGAGGTAAAAGTTAATTGTTTCCCTATAATAGAACAGCAAAAAAGAGAGAAGATTATAACAATATATTAAAAGATAAACTTAAATATCTGAAATGTAGCTGTGTGTCTGAGCATGTGTATAACATATATAAGGTCCTGGGTTTTGTCCATGACACCCCCCTCATGAATATATAGAACAAGAGATAGAAAAGCTATATGACATATAGAGAACAACCAGAAAAAATAACTGAAGTAGGTGCCTCCTTATCAGAAATGATTTTAAATGTGAATTAAACTCTCTAACCAAAAAACAGAAACTGACAAAATAAATGAAAAATTATGATTCAATTAAGAGATGTTTCCATGGGCCTCACTTTAGGTTCAAAAACAGAAATAGATTGAAAGGAAATAATGGGATATTATATCCCATGGGTACAATACTATTAAAGTAACCTGACTAAATATTAAGTATACATGTGGCAGACTATAATGCCATACTTTAGTATAAAGCTCAATGCAACAAAATGTAGAATATAGAGGTTATCAATCCAACATTCAAATAACAAACCATCAAAAATGTGAAGTATCCACATATTTGGAAGAAAGAATAGAAATTTCAAAAACAGTAGTCAAAGACTATTGTAATTAAAATGTAAAGGATTTTGCAGGCATGCAGTGGCTCAACATGGGTTTAAAACAATCAAGGTTCACTACATGACAGTACAGCAATACAGAATGGTGTATTTTAGGTGCAGTAAAGTTGGCAATTATTGACAGAGATATAGGCTATTCATTATGGCCATAGAAGAGAGTTTATAAGTAAAATCTTTCTTATGAGAGTTAAAAAGGTAAATAATGTTCAGCTAATTTTTTATTACTCTATAGTCTAGATAAATTGTCAAATTTCTGTAAAATATTTGTAGTCTATATTATGCTCATTGTGAAACTAGCATCTAGTTTGTTCTTTTATTAAAATAATGACATTATTCTCAAGATAATTAGCTTGATATTAAGTATTAATTAATTTAGTATTAAGCATAAATTAAGATTGATACTTAAAGTTATTAAATTGCCTAAAATTTAATGCTATTTATAAATTATTTAGTTTAAATATGTGATATTTCAAATTTTTGTGAGGATGAACTTCTAACACTGGGTTTAAATTGTTTAAATGGTTTAAAATTTCTAATACCTAAGTTACCTATAATCTCAATCCTAATAGATCAAAATAATTGGTTCTACGGAAAAACATTCATAATCATGGTCTGAGGTAATAAGGAAAGAAGGACAATGTGCAGAGATAAGGCTAACAAGAAGCAGCTATGTAGTGACACAGGCGGGCACTAATGAGTCGTCTTCACACAGCCCCACCAGACAGGGACGGAGCAGGACACAGAGTTGAGGGTCATGTAGACTTTTTTTTTTCTTTTAGTTTTTCCCCTTATTTGCCACAGTAAGGAGGTGTGCTGCTTTGAGTGTGACTGGGAAATTTTCTACATGAACTCTGAGACTCAGTTCCCAAGTTCATCAACTCTTATGAAAAGTCTAGTTTTAAGCACCATCCCTCAGCAGTGGAAGGCAAGTTTTCACGTAGGTGATCTCTTTTCTCAGTAACTACACTGCAGGAAGTAAACACTTTATCAAAGAAACAGAAACTCTTCATTCTAATTTGGACTTTCTTGCCTCTGATGAGTTAAGGCATATATGAGAAGAGGAAAAATAAAATTGAGAGAGCTCAAAACTTTATTCCCTGAAGTCAAGATATTCTAGGCATCTGGAGGTAGCACCCTAGGTAGAACAACATAGTACCTTTTTCTTAAAAAAAAAAAACAAAACACAACTTTATTTATTTATTTATTTATTAGAAAGATAGGAGGAGAGAGAGAAAGAACCGGACACCACTCTGGTACATGTGCTGCCGGGGACTGAACTCGGGACCTCATGCTTGAGAGTCCGATGCTTTGCCCACTGCGCCACGTCCCAGACCACCAAACATAGTACCTTGTGCAAAGACCCAGATTCAAGTCCCTGGTCTCTGGCTGCAGGAGGAAACTTCACAAGCTGTGAGACAGTGCTGCTGGTGTCCCTTCTCTCTCTCTCTTTAAAGTATTATAAAATTACCTTTATGTATTGGATAGAGACTGTCAGAGATTGAGAGGGAGAGACAGAGATGCCTGCAGACCAATTTCACCACCCACAAAGCTTGCCCCCTGAGGGTGAGGACTGGGAGCTTGAACCTGGGTCTTTGTGCATGGCAACATGTGCGCTCAACCAGGTGCACCACTGCCCGGCCCCATTTCTCCTTTTCTCTTTCTCTCTGTCTTTACCAGAAAAAAAAATAATAATAATTGGTTCTTTCAGTGTCTAAGACATTGTTATTAATATATTCTAAAATTACATAAAGTTTATTAAAGTCAAATAGGATAGGTTAATTATATCTATAAAGGTAATAAATTACCAACTAATTTAGTTATATTAATAACTAACCATTATCATTTTAAGGTCCATATAAGACTATGAAGAACCTTTCTCTTTCACCTTAAAACTCCTATATTCCCCTGTCCTAGTATCTCTGGGACTTTGCTTGTGTATCTGGATGTCTTCCTCCCTTACTCTTTACTCCATAATACTGAATTTGTTGATCTCAACTAAATCACTGTTAACTGTGCCATCACATCATGTCATACTGTTACTGCTTTTACTGCTGATGATCTGAAATGTCAGTCCTGAGATGCCAATCTCCTTTTCTTTTCCAGTAAGATCTTTCTTAACACAAGATGAAGGTTACCCAATTTAATTCCAGCTTCCATGTTTTCCAAAAAATTTACAGATCCTAGTTATAGGCTAAGGCCTATTGTGTTGTGTTCACAGGTAAACATTTGTCTTCAAGCACTATGTACAATTATATACCTTAAAGTCAAAGTGCTTAATAGTACTATGTAATTAGACTTAGGTCCATAGGCTGGACAGTTCAATAGTCCAATAGAATGACCTATAGATGAGACCATAAGTTCTTTAACGAAATTCTTATTACTTAGATCTAGACTTTTTTTTTTACTCCACAACAGGTTAAAAGCTATGGTCATTAATACTATGACATATGACAAATAGATATCACTCATATTTCCTCACTAACTTGTTTAAAGATTTGTGTAAAATATTTTAAAACTTTCTTTTAACCTTTTAACTTTTTAATTGAGTGGGTCAATGCATTATAGTGTAGTCATTGTCACATGCATAAAATTTCATTACGTACCATTTTAAACAGTTAAAATGCTTTTCATGTGTTTAAAAGGACACTTATCAATCCAGAGAAACTACATAATATACCAAAACACATATTGTATCATTTGTAGTTTTCATGATATTCTCTAAATAGATTAATACTGACAACAGCCTTTTTAAACAAATCCTTGTTAAACAAACAAAAAATAGAGGAGGGATATGATAGTTTTAACACTGCAGAAAAAATTACATAAAACACTTAACTTTAAATTAAAAAATAAATAATAATAAACTGCTCCTCAACTAGGATCCCTCTTAGTTCAAACCAGTATAATTATTAACTTGAAGTGGAGGATATGTCTCTGTTTTGTCACATGTAGCTCCAATTGGGAGTCCTGCTAAGGCAATAAAATCATATCATGAGCTGACATCAGACGACCAGAATTTCTTCCCAAAGATCCAACAACTGCAGATATAGACCCCACCAAAAATGATAAAAAAAAAAAATGGATCCCAAGGATTCCATGATGACAGAAGCCACAGTGACTCTAAGCAGAAACAAACTCTCCAGATGAGTTACTGATTACCTGTGCTCCCTGTTCTGCAGCAATTTCAATGTATCCCTGACATAAATAAGATCCTCAGTAGAAGATCCTGAACATGTGTTTCTTTACTAAATAAAAAGGAAGTATATGTAGTAGAAAGTAGATTAAAAAAAATTTTTTTCCCTCCAGGGTTATTGCTGGGCTCGGTGCCTACACGATGAATCCACCGCTCCTGGAGGCCATTTCCCCCCCTTTTTGTTGCCCTTGTTGTTGTAGCCTCGTTGTGGTTATTATTATAGCCATTGTTGATGTTGTTCATTGTTGGATAGGACAGAGAAAAATGGAGAGAGGAGGGGAAGACAGAGAGGGGGAGAAAGATAGACACCTGGTATGAGAAAGGAAAATAATAGCTTACTGAAGTATAGTAGCCTCAAAGATACTGAGACGATTTCTAGAATGTGTAGGCTCAATTCCCACTCTTCATATTCTAAAATGTTTACTCACATCCTACTGTTTGCTCTGCTTCCTTCAAAATAGCTATATTTTGGCTACTGTGAATATTGCAAATATTAATACAAGGGCATATTTATCCCTTCAGGTTAGCATCCTCATATTTTTTAATTAAATATTCGAGAAATAGAATTGCTGGATCTTAAGGCATTTCCATTTGTTTGTTTAGGGATTCTCCATATTTCTTCATAATGGCTGTACGAGTTTACATTCCCACCAGCAGTGTAATAAAGTTCTCTCCCTCCATATCTTCTCCAAAACTTATCCTTTCCTATTTTGTTGAAGAAGGCTATTCTCATAGGTGTGAGGTTAAATATCGACATACTTTAAACCTGTATTTCTTTAATGATTAGAGAAGAAAGTAGTTTCACATATATCTATAGGCAATGTGTATCTCTGCTTTAAGAACTGTCTATTCATATCATTTGCCCACGTTTTGTTGGGTTGTTCTTTTTTCTTTGTGTTGTGCGAGTTTTTATAGATGCTTGATAATAATAACTACTTGTTAGGTGTGCTGTATGCACATTTTCCCTCAGTTGCTGGATGTCTGTTTATCCTTATGGAGTTTTCTTCTGAGGTATAGTAGCTTTTTAATTTAATATAGTCCCATTTGTTCAATATTATTTTTGTTTCCCTTGCTCATGGGGTGGAATCTCCAAATGCATATTTGATGTTAAGATACTGAATTGTTTCAACAATATTTTCTTCTATGTATTTTATAGTTTCATATAGAATTTCCAGATCTTTGATCCATTTCAAACTAATGTACATGAGTACTGTTAAATGGTGGTCTAGTTTCATTTTTTTTTTTGCATGTGGCTATTCAGTTCTCCCTGTACCATTTGTTAAAGAGGACTTCTTCGCACCACTGTACACTTTTGACCTTTTTGTTGTATATTAGTAACCTATATATATATTCAGATTTCATTATGGGCTGTCCATCATGTTCAGTTGGTCAAGCTGCCTGTTTTGTTATAGTACCACACTGTTTTAATTACTGTTTCTTTGTAGTATGAACCAAAGTCAGGAATTTTGATGCCTGTTTTCTTCCTTTTTCCTCAGAAGTGTTTTGGCTATTTGTGTTTAATGTTGATGTATTAATATTTGATTATACTACTCTGTCCATTACTTCCCACCTCATCCCAATTTTTATTGTTCTTTCTTGTTTATTGTGCTTTTAGTGATATTTTCTTGCTAATCACTTAACTTAGAATGTGTATTCCTTTGCTTCTTTTTAACACATTTTTTGGTCTTTATTTATTTATTGGATAGAAATAAAAATTGAAGGAAGGGGGAGATAGAGAGGGAAAGAGACAGAGAGAAACCTGCAGCCCTACTTCACCACTCACAAAACTTTCCCCCTGCAGGTGGGGACCAGTGCTTGAAGCCAGGTCCTGGTGCATTTTATCATGTGCATTCAACCAGGTCCCTCCTTTGCTTCTTTTCTCATGGAACTCTTTTCAGTACTTCTTGTAAAGCAAGTTCTTCTTTAAAATATTTCTTTATTGATGGATTAATGTTTTACAGTTGACAGTAAAATACAATAGTTTGCACGTATATAATATTGCCATATAACAATGCAACCTCCACTAGGCCATCCTCTGCCATCATGTTCCAGGACCTGAAACCACCCCCCACCCCAGAGTCTTTTACTTTGGTGCAATGCACTAAGCAAGGCAGGTTTAATGTTGGTAAATTCATTTAGCTTTTATATTTTTGAGGAGATCTTTGTTTATCACCAATATTTGAAGGATACTTTTGAGGGGTAGAGTATCCATGTCTGCCAGTTCTTATCTTTTAGTATATATCATTTCACTCTCTCATTGCCTCTAGGGTCTATGAAGAGAATTTTGATGAAACGCAGAAACTCTACTTTTGTATTCCACTGGGTCTCTTTGTTTGCATAGTAGTTTCTTTTACTGTGCAGAAGCTTTTTAATTTGATGTAGTCCCATTAGTTTATTCTTGCTTTAGTCTTCTTTGTAGTTGGATTTGTTTAATTGAATATATCTTTAAAATCTAGATGGAAAAGAGCTCTGCCAAAATTTTTCTTTAAGTATATAATAGGTTCTGGTCTAACATCCAAGTCCTTGATCCACTTGGAATTTACTTTTGTGCTTCAGCTTCATTCTTCTGCATGTTTCAACCCATTTTCTCCAACACCATTTGTTGAAGAGACTCCTCTATTCCCATTTAATAGTCTGGACACCTTTGTCAAAGATAGATGTACATAGTTGTGGGAGATGATTTCTGGACTCTAAATTCCATTCCATTGGTCAGTGTTTCTATTTATGCTCTAGTACAAGGCAGTTTTTATTACAGTGGCCCTATAATACAATTTTAAGATCTGGGAGTGTGATGTCTCCAGTTCTAGTCTTTCTTCTCAAGAAAGTTTTGGCAATTCTAGGTCTTTTCTGCTTCCAGTTAAACATTTGTATCTTTTGTTCTATTGTCCTAGAAAATGGGGTTGAAATCTTGATGGGGATTGCATTAAAGTGTATATGGCCCTGAATAGTATATTCATTTTAATGATATTAGTTCTTCCAGTCTATGAACATGGAATATCTTTCCATTCTTTTGTGTCTTTTTCTATTTTCTTGAATAGTGACTCATAATTTTCTGTATACAAGTCTTCTACTTCTTAGGTTAGGTTTATTCCTAAATATTTCATTATTTTTGTTGCTATAGTAAAAGGAATTTATTTCTGGATTTCTTCTTCTTCCAACTTAGTGTTTGCATAGAGGAATGCCATTGACTTTTGGATGATAATTTTGTAACCTGACATCTTACTATATTGTCTGATAATTTCCAAAAGTGTCCTGATGAATTCTTTAGGTTTTTCTATGTATGCTGTCATATCATCTGCAAATAAGGAAGGTTTGAATTCTTGTCTTCCACTCTGTGTCCCTTTAATTCCTTGCTCCTACCTGATTGCTATGTCAATTGCTAAGAATTGCTATGTCAATTGCTAAGAATTTCCAACACTATGTTGAATAGTAATGGTGATAGTGGGCATCCCTAATACCTAATATAAGGGGAAATGCTTCCAGATTTTCACCACTGAGCATGTTGTCTGGAGGTTTGCTATATATGGACTCCAGTATCTTGGGGGATTTTCCCTCAATTCCCCCTCCCTTTTTTTTGGTAGTTTTTTTTATCATAAAGGGATGTTGGATTTTGTCAAATGCTTTCTTTGCATTTATTCATATAACCATATGTTTGTTTGTTTTTTTTTTTTTTTGGTCTTGCATTTAGTGATATGGTTGATCATGCCAATTGATTTGTATATATTAAACCAACCTTGCATCCTTGTGATAAACCCAATTTGGTCATGATGAATAATCTTTTTAATATACTGCTGTATCCAGTTGGCTAGAATACTGTTCAATGTATTAGCATCTATGTTCATCAGAGATAGGGATCTGTAGTTTTCTTTTTGATGTAACCCGGTCTGCTTTAGGTATCAGGGTGATGTTGGCTTCATAGAAGCTGGAAGGGAATATTCTTATGTCCTCAATCTTTTGGAAGCATTTTAAAAGTAAACATATTAACTCTTCCTTAAAGGTTTTGTATAATTCATTTATAAAACCATCTGGCCCACAACTTTTATTCTTGGGAAAGTTTGTGATAGCTATTTCAATGTCTTTAACTGTAATTAGCCTATTATACTTTCTAGTTCCTCTTTATTTAATTTTGGAAGTTTGGAGGTATCTAGGAAACTGCCAATTTCTACTAGGTTCTCTAGTTTGGTGGCATATAGTTGTCCATAGAAGCCTCAAATGATACTTTGAATTTCTTTGGTGTCTGTTATGATCTCCTCTTTCATTTACAATCTGATTTATTTGAGTCTTCTCCATTTTTTGTTTTGTGAGTCTGGCAAAAGGTCTGTTAATTTTACTTACTCTTTTGAAGAACCAGCATTTAGCTTTGTTGATCTTTTGTATGTTTTTTTTTTTAATTTTTTATTTAAGAAAGGATTAGTGAACAAAAGCATAAGGTAGGAGGGGTACAACTCCACACAATTCCCAACACCCAATCCCCATAACCCACCCCCTCCCATGGTAGCTTTCCCATTCTCTATCCCTCTGGAAGCATGGACCCAGGGTCGTTGAGGGTTGCAGAAGGTAGAAGGTCTGGCTTCTGTAATTGCTTCCCCGCTGAACATGGGCGTTGACTGGTCGGTCCATACCCCCAGTCTGCCTCTCTCTTTCCCTAGTAGGGTGTATCTCTGGGGAAGCTGAGCTCCAGGACACATTGGTGGGGTCTTCAATCCAGGGAAGCCTAGCCAGCATCCTGGTGGCATCTGGAACCTGGTGATTGAAAAGAGAGTTAACATATGAAGCCAAACAATTTGTTGAGCAATCATGGATCCCAAGCTTGGAATAGTGGAGAGGAAGTGTTAGGGAGGTACTCACTGCAAACTCTAGTGTAGTCCTGCTTTCAGGTATATATTTTGCAGTAGTTTATGGATACGTGTGCACATAAGCTCTCTCTCACAGAAACTGGTGTATATCTAGGTTATGGGACTTTGTTGGAAAGTGAACTACCTGAGATGAAATTAGAGTGTACTATTAAAGGAAAGGTCTCACCCGAGTAATGAAGTTGAAGGGTTGTCATTCCACACGTGAAGTCTCTGGATACATTCTGAGGTGAAGCATGTTGAGGTAGCAATCGTTGCTTTGGTTAGGTTGTGATCGGCAGATGGAATGTTATTTGGTTTGGATTGGGAGATGCATACGGGAAAGTGGGCCCTATCCAAGGGTTCCAGGACTGGGGGATGTAGGGGCTCTATAGTGAAGATGTGAGGTTCCTGCTGTCTTAGGGTTCAAAAAGACAATCAATAGTTAATATTATCATCACATTATTTGTTAATTGGGTTAACTTTGAAAAGTCCCTTTGTTATGCTTTGCTGGACAGTACCCAGTATCTTGTATATAGCTGTGCTATTGGACGCTTCTAATCTACTTGGTCTAGGCTTTTGAGGGAGTCCGCATATCAAATACATAGCCTATATATTAAAAAAATTCAGTTTGTCTTTTGAGAAACTTTGAGACATACAATTGATTTCCCCCTCTCATATTAATTAGCTCCTGATTTATATGTCTACATTCTGCTAGGAGTGTACATAAACACCATTCCCACCACCAAACAACTGTGACCCATCCCTCCCGCCCACTCCCACCCCCCACTGGCCCAGGAAGCTACATGCCTACCCCTCACCACTGGGTTTTTACTTTGGTGCCCTACTTACAATTTGATCAGGTCCTGCTTTTAGTTTCCCTTTCAGATCTTCTTAGTCAGCTTCTGTTGATGAGTGGGATCATCCCATACTCATCTTTATCTTTCTGACTTAGTTCACTTAACATAATTCCTTCTAGCTCTGTCCAAGATGGGTCAGAGAAGGTGGGTTCATTGTTCTTGATAGCTGCATAGTCTTTTGTATGTTTTATTTAAATTTTCATTATTATTTGTTTCTGCCCTAACTTTAGTGATTTCAACCCTTCTGGTGTCTTTAGGGTTCATTAGTTCTTCATTTTCAAAGTCTTTAAGGTGTATAATCAGGTTGCTTATTGAGCTTTTTCTTATTTCCAAATGTGTGCTTTGTATGGCTATGAATTTCCCTCTCAGTAATGCCTTAGCTGTGTCCCAAATATTTTTATAGCTGGTGTCTTCATTTTCGCTGAACTCTTGAAGCATTTTGATTTCTTAATTAACTTCCTTTTTTACCCAGTATTTGTTAAGTTCTGTACCCTTCAGTTTCCATATTTTGGGAATTTTACTAATTTTTTGTTTATTGTTAAATGTTCATTTAATTCCATTGCAGTCTGAGGAGATACTTCGGATGATTTTAATGCTCTCAGATTTGCTGACACTGAGTTTGTGGCCTAACATATGGTCTATGCTTGAGAATGATCCATGTGGACTTGAATAGAATGTTTATTTCAGTTTCTTAGGGTGAATGACTCAGAAAATGTTCTATAGTTCTAGTTTATCTATGTCTTCATTTTACTTCCTCATTATTGTAGATTTTTAGATTGTTCTGATATGTCATTTTTATGGTGATCTGATTGTTTATAGGAGAACTTTCAGAACTTCTTAAAGGGCAGGCTTGGTGTTGTTCATCTGAGAAGGATTTTGTACCTCCTTCTTGTCTGAATGACAGTATAGCTAGATACAGTAATCTTGGTTGAAAGTTTTTTTCATTGAGCACTTGCTAGATATCTTGACATTCTCTTCTGGACTGTAGTGTTTGTGTGGAGAAATCTGTTGCGAATCTTAAGGATTTTCCTCTCTAAGTGATTCTTTGTTTTTCTCTTGTGGCCTTCGGAATCCTTTCTTCATCCTTATTCCTTTTCATAATAAATATGATGTGTCTTGGTGTCTTTAAGTTTGTTTTAATTCTACTTGGGACACTCTGGGCTTCTTGAACCTTTATGTCTTTTATGTTGTCTAGACTAGAGACGTTCTCAGCTATTATGTCCTGAAGAATGCTTTCTTCCCCTCCCTCTCTTTCTTCCTCTGGTAGGACAATAATATGTATATTATTTCTTTTGAAATCATCCCATAGGTCTCTGTTGTTGCTTTCAGTATCTCTTTATCTCTTTTTGAGACTTCTTACTTATTTTTCTCTAATTCATTCTCAATCTTGATAATTCTGTCTTCTTCCTCATTTAGTTTATTCTCTTTGCCCTCTGTTGTTTTCTGTAGTTAAGCTATTTTTTTTACCCTGTTCTGACACTGTTTTAGCTTCTTCAGCTAGTTATGTTCTTAGCTCAGCTATTTCAGCTTTCAACTCTCTAATTACCTCAAGATAGTTTTTTCTTTTAGAGTTTTATTTGTTATTTCCCCATTTCTGATGACATTTCTTTCAAACTCTTTCCTCTCTCCTGTGACTAATTCCTCAATTAGTGTTTGGATGTTGTCCTCATTCTTATGTGTGTCTAACTTTGGGGGGATTTTAGCTGGACTTTTGTCCATGTTCATTTCTCCAATGTTTCTTCTTGATTTACCCATTTAGACAGTGTGTTATGAGGTCTCTCTCAGTACTTTTCAATCTACCATTCACTCTTGCTTGGACTGACTTGTGTCTAAGTAATGTACACAAAAAGTTTATAGTTGTGGAAATTAACAGTTGTTTCAATGTTATCTCAATCCCTAAGTTGAAGCTCAGTGTCTGTTATAACCGGTTTTGTTCTTTTTCTTCCATGTAGGCTATGGGAGCCTAAGAGCTTTTTAACTAAAGTAAGATTTTGGTTCTGGTTGGTGGCACATCTGTTTGAGTGCATGTTACAGTGTAAAAAGACAAAGTTTTGAGTTTCAACCTTCAGGGGGAAAGCTTCATGAGTGGTGAAGGTGTCTCTTTATCTCTCTATCCTCTCTTCCCTCTCCATTTCTAGCTGTCTGTATCCAATAAATAAATAAAGATTATAAAAAAAACTAAAAATAAAGCCTATAAGAATATTTTTTAGCTTAATCATCCACTCCTGACCAAGCAATAAACCTGGGTGGGGAAGAAATAGCAGGTTATTCAAGGAGTCTCCTATGCCCCAAGGATCCAAAACCCTGGGTTCAATTCAGCTCCTATGCCGACAACAAGAACCAAAAGAAGCAGCACTATGTGGCCCTGTGAGTTTCTAAATAAGTATCATTTATAGTCTGAATTCTAAGGAAATTATTCACCATGTTCTCATCTGGGGAACAATGTAGAAAGGCTTCCACTATATAGCCCAGCATTGCTTCAGAGGATGGAACATTCTCTACCATTGTTGATCCACATTTGTGGGTCTTGTGGGAGCCCACATTTTTTTTGGCTGGGAATTAGAGGGTCGAAGTATAAAGTAGAAGTAGGTAGCTGGTGTGAAAAAGTCACTAAAAAGCACACTTTGAGTTAGCACAGTTAGCTTCCTCCTTCAGTTCAGTTATAGCTTGTTCTGCTAGTTGGGCTTTTAGTGCAGTTATTTCAGTGTTCATTTCTCTAATTACCTTGAAGGAGCTAGTATTTTCCTTGAGGGTCTCATTTGTTGTTTCCCTATTTCTGATAGCTTTTTTCTCTATAGTTATTTCATTTCTGTGGTTATTCAGTCTACTATTGCTTACATACTTTTCCTATTGATGGTTACTTCTGACTAATTTGGTGTTTTTTCTGGGCTCTTGTCCTGATTCGTTGTGGTAAAGGAAAAGAGATTTTTTGAATTAGGTAGGATAAGGGAAAAAGGAGGGTAGGGGAAGAGAGAGACAGAAGGAACTTACTCCCACAATGGATAGCTCACCCAGTCAATTATCAATGGAAAATGCAACAACAGTTAATTTTAGTCATCCTGAAGAGGAGGGAAAAGGGACATGCATAAATAATGATAATAATAATAATAATAGAATAAAAAACCCTAACAAGTTGTCTGTAGCTTGGACTGCTCCAGATTGGCATCAGACAGCCTAGTCCCCTTCCAAAACCAAGTAAATACAACCAGTTATAAGTAATAAGTATTAAAAAATAAACTCCATAGGTAATAGCTAGTCTTTCCCAGGCAGGGCCTGGTTGGTCAGGTATTGTGTCACGCAAATAGAGCTCCAGCCCCCTTCAAAAAGGAAAAGAAAAAGGAATACCAAAGGAGACCACCTGAGACCTCAACAAGACAGGATTAGAGTGACTAGGAACCCATCAAATCACTGGTGAGTGCAAACAAGTGTGGTTCCTGGACAGAGAGGAGCCTAGGGAGAGATTAAATGGCTGTTAGCAGTCCAGCAGCTTACCAGCTGAGGCACCACCTCCAGTCTGTTTCACCAACAAAAATATGGCTGAAGGAAGGAGAGGACTCCCCTGAGACTCACCAAATGCTATTGTGAGTCTCCATTGCTACTGCCCTCAGAATCTGGGGCAGCAGCAGGGAGGCCCTGTGTTGACACCAGGGGATAGAGAACTAACGAGGAAACTCTGGAGAATATCTATAAGGAGATGGAAGATGGACAGCATCAGCAATTCAAGATCATTAAAATCATGCCAAGCATCTTCTCAGACCACAGTGGAATTAAACTAACACTTAACAATCAACAAAAGATTCGTAATAATCCCAAAATGTGGAAGCTCAACAGTATACTCCTTAACAACTAATGGGTCAAAGAGGAAATAAAGGAAGAAATCAAAATGTTTCTAGAGTTCAATGAAAATAAAGAAACGAGCTATCAAAATATTTGGGACGCAGCTAAGGCAGTACTGAGAGGTAAGTTCATAGCCATACAAGCACACATTAGGAAACAAGAAAAAGCACAAATAAACAATCTGATTGCACATCTTAAAGACCTAGAAGAAGAATAACAAAGGAATCCTAAAGCAACCAGAAGGACATAAATCACTAGAGTTAGGGCAGAAATAAATAAAATTGAAAATAAGAAAACCATACAAAAGATAAATTAAAGTAAATGTTGGCTCTTCGAAAGAATGAACAAAATTAACAAACCTTTAGCCAGACTCACAAACCAAAAAGAGCTAATGAAATTGAAACATTTATCAAAAACCTTCCCAAAAATAAAAGTCCTGGACCAGATGGTTTTACAAATGCATTGTACAAAACCTTCAAAGAACTAATACCTCTACTTTTAAAAGTTTTTCCAGAAGATTGAAGACACTGGAATACTCCCTTTCAGCTTCTATGAAGCCAACATCACTTTGATACCAAAAGCAGACAGGGAAACAACCAAAAAAGAAAACTACAGACCAATATCTCTGATGAACATAGATGCTATAATATTGAACAAAATTCTAGCCAACTGGATACAGCAGTATATTAAAAAGATTGTCCATCATGTCCAAGTGAGGTTTATCCCAAGCATGCAAGGTTTGTTTCATATTCATAAATCAATTTAACATGATCCACCACATCAACAAAAGCAAGACCAAAAACCACATGGTCATATCAATAGATGCAGAAAAAGCCTTTGACAACATACAACATCCCTTTATGATCAAAACATTACAAAAAATGTGAATAACTGGAAAATTACTGAAGATAGTGGAGTCCATATATAGCAAAACTACAGCCAACATCATACTCAATGGTGAAAAATTGGGTGCATTTCCCCTCAGATCAGGTACAAGACAGGGCTGCCCACTATCACCATTAGTATGCAACATAGTGTTGGAAGTTCTTTCCATAGCAATCACGCAGGAGCAAGGAATTAATGGCACACAAATTGGAAAAGAAGAAGTCAAACTTTCTCTATTTGTAGATGACATAATAGTATACATAGAAAAACCTAAGGAATCCAGCAAGAAGCTTTTGGATATCACCAGGCAATACAATTAGGTGTCAGGATACAAAATTAAAATTCAAAAGTCAATGGCATCTCTCTATGCAAACACTAAGTTAGAAGAAGTTGAAATCCAGAAATCAATTCCTATTAGTATAGCAACATAAGTAATAATATATCTAGGAATAAAACTAACCAAAGTAGTGAAAGACTTGTATACTGAAAATTATGAGTCAGTCTCAAGGAAATTTAAAATTACACAAAGAATTCGAAAGTTATTCCATGTTCATGGGATGGAAGAATTAACATCTTCAAATGAATATACTACCCAGAGCCATATACTTATTTAATGATATACCCATCAAGATCCCAACCAAGTTTTTAGGAGAATAGAACAAATGCTACAAATGTTTATCTGGAACCAGCAAAGAACTAGAATTGACAACACAGTCTTGGGAAGAAAGAATAGAACTGGAGGCATCACACTCCCAGATCTCAAATTGTATTACAGGGCCATTGTCATCAAAACTGCTTGGTACTGGAACATGAATAGACACACTGACCAGTGGAATAGAATTGAGAACCCAGAAGTGAGCCCCCACACATATAGAAATCTAATCTTTGACAAAGGGGGGTAAAGCAGGGTCTCTTCAGCAAATGGTGTTAGAAACAATGGGTTGAAACATGCAGAAGAATGAAACTGAACCACTGTATTTCACCAAATACAAAAGTAAATTCCAAGTGGATCAAGGACTTTTATGTTAGACCAGAAACTATCAGATACTTAGAGGAAAATATTGGCAGCACTCTTTTCTGCATACATTTTAAAGACATCTTCAATGAAATGAATCCAATTACAAAGAAGATTAAGGCAAGCATAAACCTGTGGGACTACATCAAATTAAAAAGCTTCTGCACAGCAATAGAAACCACTACCCAAACCAAAAGACCCCATCACAGAATGGGAGAAGACATTTACATGCCATACCTCAGACAAGAGTTTAATAACCAAAATATATAAAGAGCTTGCCAAACTCAACAAGGCAACAAATAACTCCATCCAAAAATGGGAGGAGGACATGGACAGAATATTCACCACAGAAGAGATCCAAAAGGCTGAGAAACACATGAAAAAATGCTCCAAGTCTCTGATTGTCAGAGAAATACAAATAAAGACAATAATGAGATACCACTTCATTCCTGTGAGAATGTCATACATCAGATAAGGTAAAAGCAGCAAATGCTGGAGAGGTTGTGGGGTCAAAGGAACCCTCCTGCATTGCTGGTGGGAATATAAATTTATCTATCCTCTATGGAGGACAGTCTGGAGAACTCTCAAAAGGCTAAAATGGACCTACCCTGTGATTCTATAACTCCTCTCCTTGGGATATATCCTAAGGAACCCAACATAACCATCCAAAAAGATCTTTATACATATATGTTCTTGGCAGCATAATGTATAATAGCCAAAACCTGGAAGCAGTTCAGGTGTCCAACAACAGATGAGTGGCTGAGCAAGTTGTGGTATATATACACAATGGAATACTACTCAGTTATAAAATAAGGTGACTTCACCGTTTTCAGCCGATCTTCGATGAACCTTGAAAAATTCATGTTAAGTGAAATAAGTGGCAAACGCTAGAAGAAGTGAAATAAGTCAGAAAAAGAAGGATGAATATGGGATGATCTCACTCTCAGGCAGAAGTTGAAAAACAATATCAGAAGAGAAAACATAAGTAGAACCTGAACTGGAATTGGCATATTGCACCGATGTAAAAGACTCTGGGGTGGGTGGTGGTAGTGGTGGTTGGGGGGGAGAATACAGGTCCAAGAAGGATGACAGAGGACCTAGTGAGAGTTGTATTGTTATTTGGAAAACTGAGAAATGTTATGCATGTACAAACTATTGTATTTACTATCAAATGTAAAGCATTAATTCCCCAATAAAGAAATTAAAAATTAAAAAAAAAGACTTGGAATAACAACCCTCCCAAGCCAGGAATCTTCGTAAAGAAAATAGTTGGAGACCTGCTAGGAGCAGCTGGCCAGCCTTGTTTTGGGGTGTGGAGTGAGGATGAATTTAGAAGTACTCAAGCCAAAGATTTTCCGTTCCTTTGTCCTTCGTGGCCTCTGTTTGCCAGCCCAAGAATGGGTTATAGACTCTAATTTAGTGTCACCCTGACCACCTCTTGCTCTCCCTCTCCACCACTATCCTAGAAATTCTACCCTCTCCTGAGAATCTCCCAGGTTGGAAGCTGCTTCTTTTCGGAGATCACACCAGGTGTTGTTTCCAAGTCGTCATCTCCACCCCCCCCCTTTTTTTCCCCAGTGTTTATCACTGGGGATTGATGCCAGATCTATGAACTCATGCTCCTGGCAGACTTTTTTTTTTTCCTTTTTATGTGATAAGACAGAGAGAAGTTGAGGGGGGAGGGGAAGATTGAGAGGGAGAGTGAAAGATAGACACATGCAGACCTGCTTCACTGCTTGTGATGCATCCTCCTTGCAGGTGGGTAACTGGGGGCTTGATCCCAAGTCCTTGCATGTGTCCTTGAGTATAGTACTATGTGCATTTAACCAAGTGTGCCATTGCCCAACTCCCCACTTTCATATTTTTTTATTGTTTGTTTTGTTCTGTTTTTGGGTAAAGTCTATTTTGATGTCTGAATCAAAATTTGAAGAATTCTAACTGTGGTAGATGAAATGACCTGCTTCAGACAATTTGTGCTTCTTAGTCCCAAAGTTGATTATTAAATATTGCCCTACCTGCTGTTTAATGTAGTGTATAAATCAGAACCAATTACATAGCTAAAAGTCTTGAAATTCTTTTTAATTGTCATAAAAGATATAGAAGAGAATTTGATATTTCTTTAGCCAGTACAAATTTGCCCCATCTGTCCATTTTGACTATTGTTTAGGTTTTCCTGTTGCTAAAAATTTCACTTATTACTTTCCATAATAACTTTCTTCATGCAGATTCCATTCTCTTCTATAGAATAATCTTAGATATAAAATTTTTCTTGTATTTTTTTTTTTGTTGTTATAGGTATGAAACCTTTCACATGTGCAATTTCAGCACTCCTGGGAAGACTTTTTTTTATTCTTTTTACTTTAGCTTGAGAATGACAGAGAGACAGAGAAATTGGAAGTGAAAACATCAATTCAGTTTCTCCCTGGCTCATAGAACCCCCTGTGGTTCTGGGGGCTTAAGTCTAGGACATTTACATGGCAACGTATATGTCATGCCTAGAGTTATTCCTTGCATCATCTATTATGCTCCAAATATGATTAATTTTGTCATTTTCTATCACACAAACCTCTGTTTTCTACTTCATTATGCTCCAGTACTTTTTCTGGGATTACTATATGACATATATAAGTCTCCTCTTATATACATGATAATTTCTCTTATCTATTTCATCATGTTTCTTTCACATTTAGATACATCTCTGTGCATTTTCCTAAGTTAAATACCTCCTCTGGTTGGGTTGTCCTCCCTTCTCTACCACTACAAATCCTGTATATCCCTCAATATTCAGGGTCAGTTCTAGCTTGCCTATCAAAAGTTATATTACCCCCTCTAGCATAGACACTTACCTCATTTTGGGACTAGTACTTTTCAGTTTATATTGTACATGTAGCTTTTAGTTTCTCATTAATTAGTTAATGAAAGTTTTGATGTACCAAAGATATAATTAAATTCTTCAAAGTT
This sequence comes from Erinaceus europaeus, assembly GCF_950295315.1. Classification (NCBI taxonomy): domain Eukaryota; kingdom Metazoa; phylum Chordata; class Mammalia; order Eulipotyphla; family Erinaceidae; genus Erinaceus; species Erinaceus europaeus. The sequence continues at coordinate 66,563,060 of NC_080185.1, forward strand.
AGAGACCATATTTGTTTCAAAAATGCTATTTTGGATATACTTCCCAGTGCTAGAAATATAGTATATCTATAACACTCATTTATTTGGTCATTCATTATGTTAATTTTTCTCTCCTTTCTTTATCTTGGTAGTCTTTCATTTCTCTTGAGTGGTGAATGCTTAACAGAAGCACAAAGGGTTTGTGATTAAATATAAAGAAAGAGGTGAAGTGGAGCCACCAAACAAAGACCAGTGCATTATACATTTTCACATATGGTGATTAAATTCTCAGCAACCTCACCATATGACAACCTGTTGAAATGATTTGTAAGTCTTTTAGTGTTTCAAAAACAGCTTTATCTCTCAATCCTATATGATTAAATGATGGAGAAATAGTTATTATGTCTCTCTACTCCTGGCATATGGAATTCTAAAAAGATTTATTTTAACTTTGGGGTTCTTTAGAGATTAGACCAGGCAAGAAAAAGAATAAATTTTCTTTGTTTCCTCAGGCCCAGAGCATTATAAACACTACCATGCTATTTCATCAGGGATCTTCTTCTTATCCATGAAAAGCTTTATTTTTATTGTAATATAGTAGTAAAACTCAAACAGCCATCATAATTTCATTAAACCATGCTGAACATCACAGAATTGCTGAAAAGGATCCATAATATGCAATATTTGTTCTGAAAACTGACTGAATATTTATAATATTTAGCCTATACCATGTTATTTATTCTAAAAATGACATATTTGTTTTTGTTTTCTTAGCAGAGCATAAGGCAAATTACATTAATTAGGCTATTTACATGATTTCCTAACTTAGAGCAGTGAAATTTGCCTTCAGCTAGCAAATAATTGCTAGAATTACAATTGCTAGAGATATCACAAGTTTGTTCATTATATCAAGCTTCATCAAGCTCTGATAGGTTGCTAAATGTTTTTTCTCCCTTCCTTTTCAATTTTTCTTCTCTACTTCACTCCCTGTACCTTTCATTCCTTCTACAGAATGAAGCAACTACATATAGGTATATAAAGCCTAACCATATGAGCTATAATTTCCTCTACAGATTCAGTAACCTATAATCTTATAATCTTATAAATTGATTTTTCATCACTTTATTTTAAAGAAAAGTAGGCCTAAGATTTAAGAGATTCTGATACTTTACCCTCTCTGCATTTCAGATGGATAATTTTAAGAGACTTCAAAATTAGAAATCAAAACAATGAAATCTACCAGATACAGTATTTCTCTGGTGCCTCTGCAAATCTATTTTATTTTTCTATTGAAATATATTGGATGTTTACTTATACCTTTTTACAGTTTTTTTTATATAAAAGTCAGTGGGATGGGAGGCACTGGAACAACATGATTCAAATAAAATCACTCACTTGTAAAAGAAAACACAACTATAACATTACTTTACCAGGGTATTTCTGCTTAACATTTTATAATGGCTTTCTATTTTTCTTAGAAACAACTTTTCAGAATGCATTTTTTAGAAGTTAAATCCTAATACCTTAACCCTGAGAAAGAATCACACTGAGATAATTCCAAGAATTTGTGTATATTATACCGTATTCAGGAAATTCTATGGTAAATTCTACAGTAAGGACAGCTATTTAATATTAAGTAACCAATATTACTCAAAATTTGGGGATATAAATTTTCCTGTTTTGTTTTTTTACAAACACATTCTGTGAAATTATAGTAAGTAATTTTGCCTTAAGCTGAGGCTAGTCATAGTCTATTCCTTATGGTGCCTCCAGATTTACCTTTTGTTTCCCCCACACACACACACTTCCTACCATCCTTATCTCCCTGGAAGAAGCTGTCTTCTCTCCCTTATCTAGGCCTTCTTTCATTTAGTGAACTCATCCTTATATCTCTGGTCTTCTAGTAAATATCTATGCTTTCTTTTTCCTCCTCCTCCTCCTCCTCCTCCTCCTCCTCCTCTTCCCTCTTCCTCTCCCTCTCCCTCTCCCTCTCCCTCTCCCCCTCCCCCTCCCCCTCCTCCTCCTCCTCTTTTTCCTCCTCCTCCTTCTCCTCCTCCTCCTTCTTCTTCTTCTTTCTTTTTCTCCTTCTCCTTCTTCTTTTAAATAATGAGTTTGAGTGTTTAAGTTCTTCATATAGCACATATGAGTGAAATGGTACAGTAGTTATCTTTCATAGAAATACAAATAAATTACTTGGTAACAGATATAATCTATAGCCATAAGAGTACTTGAAAAACGTGATGCACAGTCGATAAAGCATCAAACTCTCAGGCATGAGGTCCTGAGTTTAATCCCTGGCAGCACATGTACCAGAGTGATGTCTGGCACTTTCTCTCTCCTCCTATGTTTCTCATTAGTAAATAAATAAAATCAGGAATTGGCAGTAGCTCAACGGGTTAAGTGCACATGGCGCAAAGCGCAAGGACCACGTAAGGATCCAGGTTCTAGCCCCCGGCTCCCCAACCTGCAGGGGAGTCGCTTCACAAGTGGTGAAGCAGGTCTGCAGGTGTCTGTCTTTCTCTCCCCCTCTCGTTCTTCTCCTTCTTTCTCTATTTCTCATTGTCCTATACAATGACAACAATGTTAAAAAACAAGGGCAACAAAAAGGAAAATAAATAAATAAATAAATAAAATCTTTAAAAAAGAGTAATTGAAAACAAACATCAAATTTACAAAAACCTTAGGATATTGTATATGATAAAAAAGTAAGAAAAATTAAAAATATTGGAGAGAAAATGACATTTAAGACATAGAGGACTGTATTCATATAAATGTGTTACACATAAAAATACTATGTATATACATACATATCTAAGAGAGTCTTAAACTGTTCTTTGCTTGAACATCATACTTTGCTTGAATGTCATATTTTGCTTGAGTATACTGTATTCTTTTTTCCTCCCATTGCATACATTAAAGTATCTCATATTCCTATGGCTTGTGTTTCTGGGTCTGCTTTCTTGTGTACCACCTTGTTGAAAGTAAAATGTTCCTCTTTTCTTTATCTGAGGCACTCCTTTCAGTAGGTTTGGTAATGGAAAACTCCTTAGTTTTTGTATGTCTGGTACTTTTTTGTTTTGTGTTGGGACCTGCTTGGCCTCGATCTAGGCCCAGCAGACACTCCCTAAGCCTGGCTCTAGTTTCACTGCCTGTTGCTAACTTCCTCAGAGTGACACAGCACTTCCTGTGAGCCATGCCTGAATTCACCTCTGCCCTCCAACTGATGATGTGTGCAAAGGGCATAGGCCCCAGGATGGTGACGCCACCTGACACCACATCTAACATCATCTCACCCTATTTTTCCACCCCCGCCTCCCCCCACACCACCCCCCACCCCCCC